>NW_025814047.1:12525000-12605000 GCF_018902025.1 Drosophila willistoni
TTGGATTTTCTTGTGGCGTGTACGGTGCTGTCAGTTGGTGTTGGCATCCCCATTCTTCTAACATTTTTTTGAATATCCTGCTAGTGAATTGAACTCCATTGTCCGTTATCACCATTTTTGGAGCTCCGAATCGAGATAGTATCCTCTCTCGAAAGGCCTTAACTAGACTTTCTGCAGTTGCCTTCCGCATCGGTATCAGTTCTGTCCATTTCGAAAATCTGTCAATGATTACTAGTAGCATCGAATTTCCGTGTTTCGATCTTGGCAACGGTCCTACAAAGTCAGCGCATACTGTAGACCATGGTTCTTCCGGTATTTGTGTTAGCATCTTTCCCGCTGCCTGCTGTTGGCTGGGTTTATATTGTTGGCATATCGTACATTTTCCTACAAATGTCCTGATATCTCGTTGCATTCCTGGCCAGTAATATCTTGCTGCGGTCCTGGCAGTAGTTCGCCTGCTCCCTGTATGCCCTGCTGTTGTTGCCGTGTGGTTTTCGGCCATTACTTGGTTACGTAGTGTTTTTGGCACACATAGTTTCCAAGCTACCACTTCTTCTTGGCCTGCTCTGTGTGGAATGTTCCTGTATACCTGACTATTTTCTATAATGTAATCCGGATATTTCTGTGGTTGTTGTTTTATTTTTCCCATTATGTCTTGAATCCACCCACACTCGTTGTTTGCTTGTCTTAATCTGGCACCATTATCTATTATTCTTCTGCACCCTTCCATTGGTTGCCTTGACAAAGCGTCTGCGACAATGTTTAATTTTCCCTTTCTGTATGCTATTTCGAAATCGTATTGTTGCAGTTCCAGTGCCCATCGGGCTATACGGCCCGTAGGGCTTTCTATGCTATTCAACCACTTCAACGCCATGTGATCTGTTACCACTTTAAATCGGTATCCTTCAAGGTATGGTTTTAGTTTGCGTATTGCCCATACTATCGCTAGGCATTCCTTTTCTGTTGCCGAATAGTTCTTTTCCGCTGGGTTTAATTCTCTTGACAGGTATGATAGCACTCTCTCTCCATCCTCAGTGTTTTGTACCAATATGGCTCCTAATCCCATGTTACTCGCATCCGTCTGGAGCACAAACGTTTTTGTGAAGTCTGGACATGCCAATACTGGGCCACTAGTCAGCCTTTCCTTTACGGCATCGAATGCTGCCTGATGCTCCTCGCTCCAGTGCCACTTTGTTCTCTTCTTTAGTAGTTCGTTCAATGGGTGTGTTAGTGCTGCAAAACCTGGTACGAACCGTCTGTACCAAGATGCCACTCCTAAGTACTGGCGTAATTCCTTTGTGCAAGTTGGTGGTTCTAATTGGGCTATTGCGGCCACCTTTTCTGGGTCCGTTGCAATACCGTTTTCTGTCACCAAGTGGCCTAGAAATTTTAGCTCTTTTCTAAAGAATTGGCACTTCTCGGCATTAATTCTCAAGTTTGCTTCCTTCAATCTCCTGAACACTTCTTGTAGATGATTCATGTGTTCTTCGATTGTTTTGCTCACTATCACAATGTCATCTTGGTATGCGAATGCGTTTGGTATCATTTCTGGGCCAATGACTTGGTCCAGTGCGCGTTGGAAAGTTGCTGATGCTGAGTGTAAACCGAATGGCATTACTTTCCATTGGAATAACCCCTTCCCTGGGACTGTGAATGCCGTCATTGGTCTACTTTTCTCTTCTAACGGAATCTGCCAGTATCCGTCCTTCAGATCTAAACTGCTTATGAATTTTGCTTCGCGTAGTTGATTCAAGATGTAATCGATGCGTGGCATTGGGTATGCATCCTTTATAGATTTTGCGTTAATCTGTCTAAAATCTACGCATAATCTCCATTTGCCTGTCTGTTTCTTTCTCACCATCACTATGGGTGAGCTATATGGGCTTTGCGATGGTTCTATGCATCCCATTTCCAACAGTTCGTCGACTTTTGCATTGATTTCTCCTTGTATTTTCGGGTTTTTCGGGTAATACCTTTGTTTTATTGGGATATCGTCCTTCATCGTTATGCGATGTATTCCCACCTTTGACAGTCCCTTAACTTTCTCTAATTCCTTCAATTCCTGACTCAGAAAGCTTTGTATTTCTTGCTGGTCACTCTTCTGAGTGACCATGATGGATATTCTTTCTACGCGCCTGCCCTGTATTCGCCTCATTGTCGGTATTCGCACTTTGTGGCCACCACACGATATTTCTGTGTTCATAATCCGGAGGAAATTCCACCCCAATATTAGCGCATCCATTCCTTCTGGCATGACCAGAAATGGCATGTGGATTTCCTTGTGTCCGAATCTCACGCATCCTGTCCATTGCTCTTCAATGTCTCGCACTTTTCCGTCTGCCATGTATACCTGTTTGTGTGTGTTCTCCCATTTTCCCTTATTCCTCACTGTTTCCAATATCTGCTTGCTGATAAAGCTACTCGTGGCTCCGGAGTCAATTGTCGCTTTCATCTGTATTCCTGCTACTTCGATAATCGCTGACAATTGATCCTCTTCTTCTACTAGTTGGCCTATTAGTGGTGAGGAGCTTGTTGGCTGGGTCCCTGCTCGCCCCTGATAGGCTGGAACCGCCTTTCGTTTCCCGAGCTCCAACAACATTCTTTCGTCCTTTTGCCCACTTTTCCACACTGCCAGCAGAAATTGAGTCTCTGGTTGTTGCATTCCCTGGCCCAGTGTCCGGCTCCCCCGCATCTGCGGCACGCCTGATTCGGGTTCAGGACTTTTCCGTCTCGGACGTTCTTGTTTTCTTGGTTTGCTCTCGAATGATTCTCCATGCTGTTGTCCTGGCATCTTCGGCACTGTGTGACTGGTGGCCCGTGATTATTTCCTCCTCTGTGGTTTGATTGGTTGTTATGTGTTCTTTGAGCATTGTTTTCGCGATGGAACTCGAATCGCTCTTGTTCGAGCATCTCGTGTTCTTCTGCCAACTGCATCAGCTCGTCTAGATCTCTGACCCTGTGCGGCCGAACGAATATTTTTAGATCTGGAGTGCAATTTTCCAATATGACCTCCAGTTGTTCGTACTCTGGTATTTTTAGGGGTCTCATCAATGTTTGCATATCCACCATATAGTCCTTGAAGTACTCGTTTCTGTTTTGCTTGCGATTTTTCACTTGATCAGCCAATTTGTTGAAGAATCCTTTCGGCAAGAAATATTTCTTGAAGCCCTCAACAAATTCCTTCCATGTTCGCCACTGCTTATTGTTTGCGACGTACCATTTGAGTGCCCTATCTTTCAGCAGCTCTGGCATCGCTCTCGGGATCATGTCCAGTTCGATGCCATACATGTCTGCTGACCACTCGATCTGTTCTATGAACTCTAGTGGTCTGGAATTGCCGTCGAACCTGAATGTCCACTCCCTCACTTGTTTTGCCACCTTGGCGTATTCGGTGGTCTTGTTTGTTGTATGTGGTGCCGTTTTCTTGGGGTCTATTGTTTGTCTCCTTATGTCCCTCTTTGTCTCTGCATTATCTAGGGCTCCTTCGCTTCCCCATCTTGGTGGTAAATATGGTGGGATTGCTAGTGTGGCGATGTTTATTTTTTGGAATTCCTCAGCCTCACTTTCGCATGTTTTTGATGTGCTTGCTATTGTTTTCATTTTTATATTTTTCGAGTACTTTGTTTCCAATCTATTTATTTCCTCCTTCCAGTCTGGGTCCGTTTCATTCCTTTCTACCCACTCGCCTAGCTGTTTCCTCATTTCCTCCACTGTGCCGGTTATCTCGATCCCGATCCTTTGGCCTGTCTGTACCAAATCCTCCTTCTTCATGTGGTAAATCCATCCTTTTCCCATTTTTGATCTTTTTCTGATTTATAAACTGTACTTTTTTTATTTCTAAATTTCACCAGTATAGCACGTTGGGCGCCAGTTGTAACGATCCTTTCTCGTCCTTCGGGATATTTATAATATCTCGAGGGCTAGGTTCGGCACAACAAAATTTATTTTGTGCCCCGGTGAAATCAGAACAGCTTTGTTTATTGATTTGGTTTTTATAATACGTTTATTTGCGATCGTTTTATGGGCTTGATTGGTTATGACAAGTTTCTCTACGGTAGGCCTGGGCTTGGACAGCGTTGTCGAATCACTTCGCAATCCCTCGTCGTCCCTTCTTGCCTTCCTTTTGCTCCTGCAACCGTTGCGGGTCGTTGTCTCGGCCTGTATCCTGCGCTTGGTTGGTGCTCCACACCTCTGCACCCCTTTCGCTATGCTTGTTGAGATGGCTTTCGCTTTTAGGTTCTGGGATACATCCCGTAGCTACTATCACGAAGCAGGATGTTCCTCAGCAATTGGTGATCGTCAGGATATATAGATCCTGGAATTTCCGGCAGTAGGATATATCCTCGTGCCTACCACTGACTTTGGATACTCCTGGAAATGCTTGGCTTCTCTCCAACTCGCTCTAGCTTGGGTGCGGTGTTTACTATCCTTATTTAAGGATTTGTTGCTGTCGAAATAAACTGTACAGGTTACTCGTAAGGCCTGTATAGTTCCTTGTTTTTCCTTTGCTCCTTCTGTTTCCTTGATAAGTTCTTAAGGTTACTCGTAAGGCCTTAATTACTTGTTGCTTGATCACGACTTGATGACTTGATGCCTCTGTTTGATGGGCGTTGCCTTTATATAGGCAATTCCCACGGCCTCAGGAATATCTTGGTGTAGTACCGCTATACAGCTGGTACATTTCCATCGGCCCTCTGCTTTCACCCACGCATCCACTTGTTGCTATGCGTGGTGAAAGTCCCGTAAATCCTTTGCGCATATGTCCACTTTCTTTGTGGCTGAGCGCCCATTTATTTCCTTGTCCTTGTCTAGCTTCCTTGTATCTACGTGCTTCCATCACTTTCACGCATTGGCGTCGCCTTTCTATTGGCCGCCCTTCATATCCCGTTGACTCTCTCTGCTTTCTCTGCCAGCGCTGCCGTCGCCGGTCGCTCCCTTTGATTCACTCATCATACCCAATTTCGCCCATATTTGCTCAATATTGATATTTACATACATATATACTAATTGTATTAACTAAAATTATCATTTGAACATAAATAGCCTGATTAATTTAATATATTGTATTATTTAAATCCCTATGCAAATACACTTTCATATGCATCTCGCATCCATCAGATAGAGGGCTTCCCCATGGCCTCATCCCTCCCCCTTCGGCTTGCATATTCCCCTCACACCTCCATAAACCATCATTGCTTCATACAAAGCATGCATACCCCGCACCCGTCTCATGGGCTTGCTTGGCCCTCACTTTCATTTTCTCTCGCTCACCAGATTTTGGCTGCTCGCAATCTAACTGCTTTCATTCTCATGAGCGTGACGTAGGCAGAGAGTACGCTATTGGTCATCGATACTCTCCCTCACGCATAGTGTACGTGTGACATGCATGTACATTTATTCAGCGTATTCTAATGCATGCACTCATATTTGCCTCTCTGTGCTCTTAATTTGCATAAGTAGGCCAATGCCCCCTTTTGTGTGCAATTATGCAGTCAAGCCGGGTTCCAATTACTCTTATACGACCGAACTTATCGTATTATGTTTCCCACGCATCTTCCCGCTTGTACGAAAATCGCCAGCGGTTGCGTGGGGTTCGATCGGCAATATTCGGCCGGCCTCTTGTATTGGCTCTTATACGACCGAACTTATCGCATTATGTCTCCCACGCATCTTCCCGCTTGTACGAAATCGCCAGCGGTTGCGTGGGGTTCGATCGGCAATATTCGGCCGGCCTCTTGTATTGGCTCTTATACGACCGAACTTATCGCATTATGTCTCCCACGCATCTTCCCGCTTGTACGAAATCGCCAGCGGTTGCGTGGGGTTCGATCGGCAATATTCGGCTGGCCTTGTTTATTTGATCATTCACATCCGATCTCACTCTTATACTTTAGTTTGTGTCTTGGCTGCGTTTGTATCTGGCTGTTTGTATCTTGTTTGTTGTAGCTTGTTTGTTGTGTGGGACATTATTCTTGTGTATATAATGTTCCTCACAAAACCTTAAAAAGCAAAATTACTTAACATTAAACAGAAAGGCAAAACCATTTCGCAATATACAGCTGAAATTGAAAATTCGTCACCTTCAATGGTGTAATGGCTAAATATATCCATTGCATCACAGAAATGACTGGAAGCATAAGTACAGTATTATTTCAGGCCATAACAATAGATGTGGTGGTTACCGATACCAAAGAGGTAGAGACAATGACCGCGGTACCCTAAGCACGACAATTACAATAACAACAATTATATAATACAAATATATAATGGCTAAATATATCCATTGCATCACAGAAATGACTGGAAGCACAAGCACAGTTTTATTTCAGGCCATAACAATAGTTGTGGTGGTTACCGATACCAAAGAGGTAGAGACAATGACCGCGGTAGCCATAACTCTGAACACGACAATTACAATAACAACAATTATATAATACAAACACCACCAATGTACGAGCTATCGATGGTAGCTCGGAAAACCAATAGACGCCTTAAGAAATTTTAAATGCGCGACAGTTTACATCATCAACCTTAGTTCAGGAATATTTGTTAAATAAAAAAAAACGCAAAAGCAGGTAACACATCGACAATGTTAATTTATACTTGCAGTAGCAAGGTTTATTCTTTATTTGTTACATTTTATATCACAGGCTTATTATTTATTTTATTTGTTTTACAGCTTTTACTTTAACGTCTGTCCTCTTTGATCGTAGCCTATCGAATGAATCTCTCTCTCCGTTCGTCTGTCTGTCTCTCTTATCATTGTTTCTGCCACAACAGTATTGGCAATTCCAGCATACTTATCGGTGTTCGTTATAGTTGAAACTAGTTATCCTACTACAACTCGGCCATCCTGACAGTTGGATCCCCTGATCCTATTTTGCTACTTACATTATAACATTTGTAAAACTTAGACTATATATGTATATACAATTGAATTTTATACATTAAAGGAAATTTTGTATAATACAATAGTTCTTATTTTCTACTATTTGGCCTCTTTTTCCCCACCCAGTGTCTCATGTTCTGCGCACTCCAAACACCTTGATAGGGATTGCGTGAAACCTGGAAACCGTCGATGTCTTTAAGCAAAAATCTATCATTTCTTAATACCTTTTTAACTACGTAAGGTCCTTTATGTTTAGGTATCAATTTCCTCGACACTCCAGCTGTAATATCAAAATTCTTTACCATCACGAAATCTCCTTTCTTATACTGCGTTGGCATTATCTTAGACTTGTTATAGTACGTTTCATTGTACGACTGCGCTCTTTTCTGGTTTTCTATTGCTTCTTTACGAATCTTTTTTAAACTTTCCGGTTTCTCAGGACATTGGATTTCTTCTAATTTTTCTTAACTGATCAATAACCTCACCTTTCTGTTCTACTCCAAACAGCATCTTACTTGGCTGTTGCTTAATACTTATATGCAACGTATTATTAAATAAAATTCTACTGTTTCAATTACAGAGTCCCAAAGCAAACCTCTCTCTGGTTCTACAAGTTTCGCTATCATTGGACCTATGCTTCTATTCAATCGTTCAACTTGACCGTTTCCTTGAGGAGAGCCTGTAGCTATCTTCAAGTGTTTTATGTTACATTCGGTCATAAATTGTTCAAGCTCACTAGACGTAAAACAGCTCCCTCTATCTGACACAATACACTTAGGTCGGCTATATGCTCTAAAATAATCTCTTAACGCTTTCACTACTTCTCTCATGCTTGTGGACTTTGTTGTGTACAATCTAACGAACTTAGTGAATCCGTCCACTACAACGAATATGTTGTATATATATATATTTTATCTAAATGATTTCTAATTTTCTTTAATTCCGAATCTTTGGCTTGACATATAATTAGGGTTTCCTCTAAACTATTAGTTTCCACAACCATAACTCCCATACATCTACTTAATGCATCCACATGCTGCATTTTCTTTCCTGCCCTATGACTTAATTCATAGTCGTAATTCTGCAACTCTAACGCCCATCTAGCAATTGTAGGATTTATTTATTTATTTATTTATTTATTTTATTTATTTACGTCAACTAACACAGCAGTCGACGAAAAAGCTTAAGCTAAAGACAGATAGTAATTAAATGAAGAAGGTAGCTTAGCTTTATACACAACTAAACATCCCCGGCCCGGTGGAGGTGTTTTATTTGCACAAGGTGCCAGCTATGCCCCGATTCACAGCCAATGTGGCCAGGGATGAGTTGCAGCCAATCCAAGTCCAGAATATTTTCATTGGTTTCGCTGTAGATGATTAAAAAGTATAGCGCGAAGAGAAGTGACAGAAAGATGAGGAGAGATAAGCTGAGAAAGGTTGTTAAAAGATTGGCAAAGAACACGAAGAGGTTCGTGAAGAGAGTAGTTAGTCAGACATCTACTAAGGTGAATAGGAAAAAAGTTTCTGGTCCGACGTGAGGGAACACAAAAATACAGCGTATCTAGTAAATTGGTAGAAATGACTTCGCAGTTGACTAGTTTATGGAGAAAGAGAATGCCAAAAACAAGCCTATGGTTATAAAGTGAAGGAAGATTAATAAGAAGAAGTCTATCAGAATAAGAAGGTAGCGAAGACCCGGGTCCCAATTTAGACCGCGTAGCGCAAACTTAAGGAATTGCTTCTGTACCGATTCAATACTACGCTGGTGAACATCATATTGCGGGTTCCACACTGGCGAGCAATATTCTGGAGTAGGGCGAACTAACGAAGTGTATAAAACCTTTGTTACATAGGGATCATCAAATTCTTTGGCCCAACGTTTAATGAAGCCAAGAAGGCTGCATGCTCTGTTGACAATTGAAGAAATATGAACATTAAATGAAAGTTTAGGGTCAAACATAACGCCTAAGTCTTTGAATGATGGAACACAATCTAACAGAACAGACTTAATAGAGTAATGAGCTAGGAGCGGAGACAAACGACTGAAAGTCATAAAAGAACACTTAGAGGCATTAAGGTGTAATTTATTAACGTGGCACCAATCACAGAACGCATCGAGATCTGATTGCAAGTACTGTTGGAAAGAAGGATCATTATAGGAATAACAAATCTTGACGTCATCCGCAAACATGAGCACGCGTGAATGCGCCAAGGCCAAAGGCAAATCATTTATAAACAATGTAAATAATAGTGGGCCCAGATGACTGCCTTGGGGTACACCTGACGTAACTCGAACAGTTTTAGATATCGAGGAACGAAAAGACACCTTTTGGGTTCTGCCAATAAGATACGACTTTAACCAACCCAATAATTTTGGTGAAAAACCCATGATGTTAAGTTTCGCGAGAAGCAAAGAATGATCAACCGTATCAAAAGCCTTACTGAAGTCAGTATAAATAACATCAGTTTGACACTTTTTACGGAAGCCATGGTGTACAAGGGTAGTCAATTCTAAAAGGTTGGTAAGCGACGAACGACCTTTCATGAAACCATGCTGACAAGGAGAAATAGTGGATCTGGATAGATGTTGAAGAGAAGACGTAATAATTTTCTCAAACAGTTTAGGTATTGCCGAAAGTTTGGCAATGCCACGGTAGTTGGAAACATCCGATTTGCTACCCTTTTTAAAAAGCGGAATAATAAATGACTCCTTCCAAATATCAGGAAATCTACAAGTCTCACTCGATATAAAGAATAACCGAGATAAAGGCTTAGATAGGGAAATAGAACACATTTTAAGGATGCAACTAGGTATATCATCAGGCCCGGGAACGAAGGAAGACTTCATAGATGACAAGCTAGAGAGAATACAGTCTTCAGTAATACTGGGAAAAAACATACAATTTAAATGTGGGATTGAAAAGGAATAGGGTGTGGGATCCGAAACAGTAGTAGAATATGTCGACTGAAAAAATTTAGCAAACAGATCTGCAATATCTAAATCATTATTAGCAGACTGGTCGTTAAGTCTGAAGGTGGAAGGTAGGACATTAGAGCGTCTTTTGGAATTGACAAAGTTGTAAAATCTTTTGGGGTTATTATAAAATTCAGCCTTACAGCGAACGAGATAATTGTTGTAGCATTGAGTATTTAAGAGACAAAATTGAGATTTGGCTATACAATAATTTGCATAGTCAAGTCGCGAACCAGTTTTTTTAAATCTTTTAAAATATCTCGATTTAATGTTACGAAGATTAGAGAGCCTACGTGTGAACCAGACTGGCGAGCTGGAGACGGTAGAGACATTCACATAAGGAACGCATTTATCAATTAGAGAATTAAGAGCAGAATAGAAAAACTTCACTGCACAATCTATATCGCAGCACTCAAATAGAAACGACCAATCAAAAGAGAAAATAAGGCTGTTAAGAAGATTGAAATTTGTTTTACGAAAACATCTACGACGAGAATTTGAGATGTTTTTAAATAAATTAGTAACGGAATTGTAAGAAATAGTAACTTCAATGGTAGGGTGATAGGGATCTTCAGGTTTCACTTGGGGCTGTGTTTGCGATACAGCACTAACAGTGGGATCAGAGACAAAAACAAGATCAAGGATTCTTTTAGAACAGTTAAGGAAAGAATTCAACTGATATAGTGGACATTCAAGTAGGCTATCAAGAAAAACATGTTGAGATGAAGGAATTAAGAATGATAGATTATCATCAACAAGCCAAGAAATATTAGGCAAGTTGAAATCACCTAAAACTATAAGAACATCACGATCTTTAAGACGACCAAAAATAGTTCGTAAAGCATCAGCATGGTGCACGTAGATCATGATATCAGAAGCTGGAGGAATATAAGAACAAGAGATATATAGGCTCAAGTTAGAACATGTAACTTCGACGCAAATAAACTCAACACCTAAGGGGAGATCAATCGGCACCACACTTGAAGACAGATTCGAGTTTACAGCAATGAGTACTCCATCGCCACGACGACCAACACGATCAAGCCTATAAGAAATAAAATTATTAGAAAGAATTTCATTATCTAGAACAGAGGAGTTAAGCCAAGTTTCAGAGAAAGCTAATATGTCAGCTGAAAAGGTTTGGCTATCACAGAAAAGGTTCGACAGCTTGGTAAGAAGTCCTCTTACATTTTGATAATGAATGCAAAGACTAGACGTTATTAGTTTTTTGAAGCAGAAGAGAAGGTGGACAGGCCCTCTGGCCAAAAATTAGGGTCAACCATAGCTGAGAAGTACTCATTTGGTACTGTAATTTTAAAAGAGGAGATTTCGCGAGGCCTAGAAAACTTAAACTTTTGAATTAAAACCTTAGCAGGGCAAATATTACCAATGTAAGCTGCCACAGACGACTCAGAATTATCTGGAGCAAGCCTAGAAATAAATAATTGTTTGCGATGAGGCACTACAGTTAGTGGAGGCGGAGGAGCATTGGGATCCGCAAGTGATTGAGAGCCGGCATGATCCTGTGATTGATCAGAGTTCCCGTGAGGGGATGATTGAGGTACACCAGGGCTTGTAATGGGTACTTCAATCTGAAAAGAAGAGCATAAAGAGGGACAAGAAGATGGTGTAGGCGAAAGTAAAATCGGAGAGGAAGTAATAGAGAGAGCTGGCGACTGCTTACGAGGCAACTCAAGGGTACATTTCTTGTGCAATTTCTCAGAAGGTGGAACAAATTTGAATTGCGACAATAATTGAACGCTAGAGTCACACTCGTTTGACAGCTGTTTGGCCAGTTTGTTTAAAGAAAGAAACCTTAAACGAAGATCCCTATACATACGGCTAAAATCAAGCTGCTGGCTGGCACAAGATGGGCAAGTCCATCGCATTAAGCCAAGCTCAGGCTTAGACACAGACAAACCAGAAAATTTGTCGTAGTCGCGGCCATTGAGGCCAGCACATTTTAAGTGAATAAGATTATCGCAGAGCCAACAAGATATTGCTCTATACTGATCATCAAAACGATCAGAATGTTTGCAATTAGGTAGACAACAAGCCATTGAAAAGCCGAAAGAAAGGCAAAAAAATTATATATATATAAGAATATATAGAAAAATTAAATTCACAGCACAAAGATAATTATTGATAAATAATCAATAATTACAAATAAAACAAAGAGACAGCTAGAGTGCACAGCACAACAGAGAGTGCAAGAACAGTTATAAGCCGAGCTTTGAGAGGCGGCCTTACAAAAGTGATTACGCGGGAGAGAAGCTAAGCACAAGCACAAAGCAGAGAGAGCAACAAAGCCACTAGCACTGATGGTATGATGGGGGCGATGAGGGGAGCAACTGCAGTAGCAATGACGAAAGAGAAAAAAAAAAAGAAAAAAAAAATATGTAAATGCACCAAACACTAATCACGAAAAAGAAAAAACTGTTTAAACTGATTAATTTGGCGAATTATAGAAATAAAACACAAGGGAGTCAAGCGAACAACACCAGCGGAAGTGTAAACAAATTAAGCACAATTAAAAATTGAGAAAAAACAATAAATATTAATAAAAACTCAGGAGCTATGCAAAAACACGACCGTCACGTCAGAGAGCAGAAAGCTTTTTAGCTCAACTCTATTTAATGTGAGAGTCAGCGAATTACAGTCTGTTAATATCTTAAACCGTTTGCCTTGCAAATAAATTCTTAGTCTGCGAAGTGCATAAATAATTGGGTAAATATTTACCTAAGATACTCGAGATTTCAGTGTTAAAAAGTGAAAAAATCGGCTAAAGCTAGATTTCAGTGTTGGCAAATGCTATTTTTTATTTGGCGCGTTGTTTGACCGCCCTGGCACCTAAATATTTTACTCTAAATTATGAAATTAAGGAATATTCCGCTGCTCTGGCAGCCGAATATTGTATTCTGAACTATATTTGTTCTCTAAAATCAAGAAATAATGTAAACTCAACAATATTTTCGATTGTTGGGAATAGTGCGAACACAAGTTTCAAAAAGCTCGCGTATTCGAGTATCCGATATTTGGCATCTGGCAACGCTATCTCAAAATTTGACAGCTTCTTTTAGCCGGAAAAAGCTACTTTTAGCTATAATCCAGCTAAAAATATGATTTTTGTTTTGTTAATTGCACAAAAACTACATAATAAATCGCCAAGGCGCACCTGAGGTCGTGCTCGTGGAATTTTTCTCTTTTGTTTGATACCAAATTTATGTAGTTTAAGCGCGTTTTGGGCCCGAGTAGCTATAGTAAATATTTACCGCAACTCTGTCTCATGCTTATAATCAAAAATTGCTAGTAGTGGCGCTTACACAAACTTCTCTTTAAGAGTTAAAAAACTTTCTAGCTCTGACTTTCCAAACTTAAAAGGAGTATCCTTCCTAAGAAGGTCGTACAATGGCTTAGCTATTATCGAAAAATCCTTAATAAATCTTCGAAGGTATGAACATAACCCTAGAAAACTTTGCACTGTCTGCACCTTTTCTGGCGTTGGGAAATTCTTAACTGCTTCTATTTCACTATCGTCAGCTTTAATACCTTCACTTGAAATATTGAATCGTAAATATTTGACTTTCGATTGTAAAAATGCACACTTGTCTAACCGTAACTGTAAGTTATTTTTTACCAATCTTGAAAAAACTTCTTTTAAAACTTTTAGATGCTCCTCCATATCTACACTTGCTATCATAATATCGTCCATATAGACAATAACCTTATTTTCTTTTATCAAATCATTCGTAAAAATTCGAACTGACCTAAAGGCGTAACAAATGACGTATATTTTACTGAATCCTCGTTCATAAAGACATGAAAGTACCCATTTTTCAAATCTAACTTCGTAAAAACTGTAAAACATGAGCTTATCTAGCAAATCATCTATTAAGGGCAATGGCTAATTATCTTTCAATGTAATTTTATTCAGTTTCCTAAAGTCGATGCATAATCTCAAACCTCCCGTTTTTGTCTTCACTAATACAATTGGAGAGGCATATTCTGACTCACTAGCACGAATTATTCCTTTTCTGAAGGTATTCTTTCTCCTCGTATGACAGTCTCCGAGGTGAACAACTGAACGGTTTGGACTTCTCTAGACAAATCTTTAATTCGCTCCTAACCATTGGGACTTGTGGACTCTTAGCATCAACATAATTCTCTCTAAATATTTTCATAAGCCGACTTTTCGTACTAAAATCTATTTCTTCTCCACACGTACATTCTATTTCTTCTTCACCTTCTACGTCTATATTCATCATATCACTCTCAAAGTTATCACCGTGAATTTCTAACATAACTGACTTCTTTACTTTTTTTTACTATCAGCTAATATAATAATCTCCTCACATAAGTCACGACTCTCAGCTATCAACACTTGATCATCAACTAACTCTTGCTCTTCGTCTGGATAAGTACATAACAAATTGACTCGTAACATTTTCTTCACATAATGTTTGGCCTTTAACAATCTCTTCATCAGTACTTAGCGATCGATTCATAACAATTTCTTTACATAACTTTCGCTCTTTAGCACTATTTTCAACAGGACATAACGATCGACTTCTATATACCTTACAATTATCGTTTGACTTTTCTTCGTTTACCAGGCTCAATTTTACAATCCCGTCCAAGGCAATTAGATCTATACGCAAGCCACAGGCTTTCCAAAAATTTCGCCTTAATATTGCATCTTGACTCATAGACTCTTCAGCAACCACAATTAACTCAAAATTAATTTTTACTTTATTCTTAATTATGAAACAGAAAATTTTGTCATGTATTCTCAATGGACTTTTATTTACTCGAAAATATGGCTTCAAAACAGGATGTAGGCAATGTGTCCTCGTGCGTTGAAATTGTAACAGCGCCAGTCCTTTCCATCAGCGCTCTTCTTAACGTTTGGTGGTTTCACCCAATCAGCTGCCGATTTCACATTCGGCAACTGGATATTGGTAAACGCCTTAAGCAACTCCATCGGATCCGTAAAACATCGTATGCGTGCCTGATCACGCAAAATATACGACTGGATGCCTTCAATCAGATGCTCCAACTGTTCTTCTGTATCCAAATTTATTTTTGTGCCAAAGTCATCTTCGCTTCAAAATAAATGGCAAACTTTTCCTGGCGTTGCCACATCAAAATTTCGTCGCAAGGTTGCCTTCGAACTTGTTTGACCAAAGCGTGTTGGGTTCGCCTTAATCCAACGTTTTGCGGCACCCTTTAGTTTTACTAGAAACAACATGCGCATACCACTCTCGTTCAATTCGAAAACCTGCGCAATGCTCTTCCATTTTCCGATCCAGTTGCATTCACAGTCTTGTCCCTCGAAGTCAACAGCGATATCTTTCGCTAGCGCAAACGACCCCTTTTATTGCACATTGTTTATCTGCGCGCCTCTGTTGTCGCTGTCGGCAATTTCTGGGCTTCTGGCTTCGGCAGCGCCCTCGTGTCGCGCTTGTTATTGAAGACGCTCGCGGTTGGCCTTGACTTCTGCTTCCAGCTTTCTTATTATGTTGAGCATTCCGTTAAAATTTTCGGAATTTGTCGCTGCGGCGTCACCTCTCTCGTTTGGCAAATCTGGGTCTTCGTTGATACTGTTGTTGCCAGCTAGATCTGCGTTTTGGCAACTCTGTATCATTGGATTAATTTGCCCTTTCTCCGATTCTGGGCCACTATCATCAGTTACCGTAGGTGCACAGCCTCGGTCCATTAAAGGGACCTGGTTAAGTCGCGCCACTAAATCAGCTTTGCTGCCAGTTGTCAGCAGTCCCAAGACGGCTAACCAATTTTTTTAATTGAACCGTGGGAAAACTATTAATGTTCACTTTATCCATGGTGTGTATCTCGAACCACTTCTGAATTTGTAGTAACAAGGTTTATTCTTTATTTGTTATATTTTATATCACAGGCTTATTATTTATTTTATTTGTTTTACAGCTTTTACTTTAACCTTTGTCCTCTTTGATCGTAGCCTATCGAATGAATCTCTCTCTCTGTTCGTCTGTCTGTCTCTTTTCTCACTGTTTAGTGTTAATCAACGTGCATACTGCTCTGCCACTACAGTGTTGGCAATTCCAGCATACTTATCGGTGTTCGTTATAGTTTAAACTAGTTATCCTACTACTGTTGCAGATATTTCGCTATTAAAAGAAAATGTCGATATTTTTGATGAGGTTAATACCAATCAAACAACAAAAATATCAGGAATTGGCGAAGATTCAGTCTTTTCTAAAGCTTTAGCATTCGTAAACTATCTACAAGAAACAATATTATCATTTTGTTCAACTAAACTTTCCAATCCCTAGTGATGGCTTTGTAGGTATACCCTGTATAAAAAAAATTGCCTATTAGATTAAACCCATACCAGTGACACCCTAATACTAAAAATCTTAACTTCCCAATAAATATATCTGTTACACATGCTTGTGATAATAATGCCATAATTCTCCCAACTCCTGCTAAAGTTGTCTGACAAATTAAATTACCATCAATAGAACATACTGTCCTAGTCCCGAATCAAGAAGTTGAGGAAGGAATATTTATTGGAAATACAATTTCTAATAAAAAAAACATCTTTGTCCGACTGTTGAATACGACAAATTCAAACAAATAAAAATAAACCAAATAAAAACTAAAACTCTAAGTGTCTACGAGCTAGCCCAAAAAGCTAGCAATAATATGCACGAAGAACCGTCAACTTCAAAGTACAATAGTCCAATACTACTACTTCACCAAAAAAGGTCTACCAAGGTCTGACACCAAAAGATGGGAATAAGTTATTGATCAAATAAATAAAAAATTATTGTCCGATAAATTTCCGCTTCCAAGAATATATGATATTCTTGACCAATTGGGAAGAGCCAAATACTTGTCTTGTCTATCAATTCACAAGACTACCATATGGTCTTCAAATAGCGACAAATTCTTTTCAAAGAATGGTGAGCTTTTTCTGGACTTAAGTCTACACAAGCTTTCTTGTAAATGGATGACTTTAAAATCATTGGTTGTTCCAAAAAATACATGATTGAAAATTTAACAAACGTTTTTGATCTGTGTTGGAAACACAACCTTAAATTACATCCAGAAAAATGCACTTTCTTCATGCACGAAGTAACTTTTCTAGGGCGCAAGTGCACTGATCAAGGCATTTTGCCTGATGATAAACAATATGACGTCATCGACAAGTATCCTGTTCCTACAGACGCAGACGGCGCTACAAGATTCGTTGCAGTTTGCAATTATTACAGACGTTAACATAACTCAATTATTACATAACACATAACTCGATTGGGTGAAAAGAATGTCCCTTTTCATTGGTCCGATGAATGCCAAAATGCATTCGATTATTAAAAAAAAAAAGTCTCTAATGGGACGCACATTATTAAAATACCCAGATTTCAATAAAGAATTTTGCATAATTACAGATGCAAGTAAATACGCCTGTGGAGCTGCCCAAACACAAGAATATGGAGTTATCTCCATATAAATAAGTCCCAGTTGCTTATGCTTCTCGCTCATTCACCAAAGATGAAAGTTAGCAGCAACTTCCGACCATATATTTACGGCAAACATTTTCTAGTAAAAACAGACCATAGACCATTAACTTATCTATTTTCAATGACAAACCCAAGCTCTAAATTAAACAGAATGAGATAAGGACTCAAAAAATGTGATTTCACAATAGAATACCTTAAGAAAAAAGACAATGCCGTGGCAGATGCCTTGTCTAGGATTACAATACCCGAATTACAAGACATTCAAAATACAGTCTTGAAAGTCATTATCAGGCACCAAAGAAATAAAGAAATAAGCTGAACAGTTAAAAATAATTAACTCTTGCCAAGGCAAAGTCAAGGCAAAAATGTATCAAAGCCCAACGTACTGAAAGTGGTGACCTTGCGCATAACAGAATCTAAATGTTTATTTAACCGGGGAAATATATTTAGAATTGAAGTTACCAATATATATGTAAGGTACGATGCGAAGTTACAGAGGTTTAACAGCAGCAAGCGGACAGATGATCACGAACAGCAGAGTTTAACAGCAGTTTAACAGAGAGTACCACAGACAGCAGAAGGGCAGAGTACAGTAGAGAGACACAGTTGAAGTTGGAGAGTCGGCAACCAAGAAGCAGCAGTGAGAGAGAAAAGAAGTGAACCGAAGCAGCAGACTAAACGACGAGATTAGAATAATTGTAACTTTTCCAACTTTTTAACTAGTTTTTTTGGAGGCGAAGTTAGTGCTACATTAAGGCCATGGCTGATAATACCAAAATTCTGAGCAGAATAAAAACAGTTGTACAATCGTAGCAGAAAGCTTTGAGAAAATCATCCCTAAGTCTGATTGCGAAACAATTCCGGTAAAACATTGCTTTCGGAATTTTGAATTAAATGCTAAATGCCTAAACATACAGCAAATATATGTACAAGCATGTGCCAAAATTACCAAAACGGCAAAGTCGTTTCTGGAGGCCATACAGGTATGCCAATATTCGGAGCTACGGATGATGCTGGAGAACGAATTCGGTCAACGAAGCGCCGTCAAATGCAGCGCCGTCAAATGCAGCGCCGTCAAATGCAGCACCGAGATTCACGCAGAGCAACATTATCGGAAAAAGCACAATCAGGACTCATTTCACTCAGAAATTATGAGATGAGAAAGCTGGCTGCGGTTGGTGACATTGATGCGCAGTTCATAATCCGCTACATTGTCGACGGTTTGGGGTTGAAAAGCGACTTCAGAGATACTATCTATGGTTGCAAGTTTTTTTAAGAGCTTTAGGAGCAGTATGATGTGTATAAGCACGTTGCCGAAAGATCGGCAAAACCTCTTTTGGCCAACGAAACGAATCAGAAGAGATTGCTTCATGTCTCAGTTAAGAAAAAGAACTGCTTTACTTGTGGGTCAGTTGAGCATATTCGTAAGGATTGCGATGCCGATACGAAATGCTTCCGGTGGAATAAAGAGGGACATATGGCGAAAAATTGTCCTGGCTCCTTGTTCGTGCCGAATCGATGTGGAGTGCTTGGTGGATACGGAAGCCGATGCATCCCTTGTAACAAAGACGGTATTCAACAATATTCCAGGCGTCATGATGAAGAGATGGACTTCAAAGCTGCGAGGTCTAGGTAGCCCAGGTAGTCTATGATAAGCCCAGTTGAATCTTTTGAAGCAGAGATTATCGTTGATCAGGTACAAACTTGTTGTTGTTGGGGATAGAGACATTGAAATTGACGCGCTGCTCGGATTTGATTTAATATTTAAATTCGATCACTCATCATCGGCAGGAGGAGAGAACTTCTCTTTTCCGCAGGGGGAGAACACTTGTGAGGAGATAAACCAGATAAGTATTTTCAATATGATATACAAATATATATAGTAATACAAATGATAAAATCGATGCTCCTCCAAAGTATGCGAAAAATGTTTAACGGTTGATTCAGAACTACAAGTAGGCAGATGCTCTAGCAGAAGTACCTGTAATTTAAAAAACAGTTTGTTTTCGCCTATCCTCAAGTCGATTGTCAATGGCTGAGAAAATTGACGTGTAAAAGGAAATCGACTCGTCGAGTCGAGTGAAACGTTGACCAAAGAGGTAGCGCTGAGAAAATTTATTGAAGTTCAAAGGCAGGAAAAGCGAGAGGTCCACAAAACCGAGGTACAGAGTGTACGTGAACAGGTAAAGTCCCAAGAGCAGCTGCTTTTGGATATGCAATAAAGGTGCCTGGAGACCAGGGATGAATAGTTTGCTGAGGTAGAAAATAAATTAGAAGCTAAGCGCTGATCTGCATGAAATTCAATCAACATCTCAGCTTCAAATGGCAGCCTTGCAAGCAGACCTGGATAAGCGCTACGATAATTGCTCGTACTACAACAGACTCTTCAGCCAAAGACCGATGAAATTGAGACCAAAGGAGTCAATAAGGTCAATGTTGGACACGACAATCGCAAACAGTCAGAGGAAAAAACCCAGCGGCGAGATGAGGCGACATTTGTCCTGGAGGAGAAACAAAATGAGACCAAGCGATTGTAGAAAACAAATGCCGAAAAAAACTGTCCAGCGAATATTTAGGTCCTTATGAGGTGACGCAGGTGAAGAGGAATAGTAGATACGATGTAAGGAAAGCAGCTGATGTCAAAGAGCCTGCAAACACTTCTACCAGTTGCGACTTTATGAAAATATGGAGCTATATTAAGGACAACGAAGATTTTTTATCATCTGGGGCAGATGAATGATCAGGAATGGCACGAATGTAAAGTACGATGGAGAGGTACAGAGGTTTAACAGCAGCAAGCGGACAGATGATCACAAACAGCAGAGTTTAACAGCAGAACAACAAAGAGTACAGCAGACAGCAGAATAACAGAGTACAGTAGAGAGTAGTTTTCCAAACTACCTTTTATTTAAAATAATCAATAAACTTAGTTGATTAAACCCCTTCAACTCACATATATACTAATTTAAGTCTCGACTTAGGTCAGTTCTTCCAAAGGCTCGAAAAAGAAGCCGGTATTTTAAAAATCACCCAACTCAAAGTAGCACCGAGCGAAAAGATCTTTGATTCATTTTCAATAGATACTTTTAAATATATCTGGATCCCCAGCCACTGTGGCATAAAAGGCAACATACATACACCCCTCCATAACACTACCAACTACAACGGTAGCGATATAAACAAATACATTAAAAACAACTTACTCCAAAAACTCAAAAATAACATTAATCGCTGCAACACATGGTACAAACAGCTAAACAGCAATCTAACACACACAGGACACTATCTCAAAAACATTAAGCAAAAAGACATAACACGGATTGACCAAATAAAAATTCTACGACTTAGATTAGGTCACACAAGACTCACTCAACAACACTACATTAACCTCAACGACATAACACCCTGCCCAAACTGCAACTCAACATCTGACCTAAACATAGAACACGTATTAAAAAACTGCCCTGCAACCTCCCACATCAGGGATGAAGTCTTTCAAAAATTATGCCCAATAGCAACCCTTGCAAACCCAACTCCAACTAACCTTTCTACGATAATCGACTACCTCAAAAAAACCAATTACTACCACATCCTATAGGTTTAAATTTAGAAAATACAATACTAAATGTAAATTATGTAAATATGTTAATCTGTAAATATGATAATCTAAACACACACAGGTCAAGCCGAAGGCCCAAGCAGCAAGCACTTCAGTAATTAAGTTCTGACTAATTTTAATTAGTCCTAACTCTAATACAAATAAAAATGGGCAATAAATTATTAAAATCATTACGAGTAGCGCTATTATTACAATTACCGAGACACCAGTAAATGCTTTCGACATAGTGATAGTTGTCAACACGAACTCGTATTTGGCAGACAACCAAAGTTCATAGATTTAAAATTGTGGAAATTACTATAGGAAGGAAAAACCAAGAATTTTGAATTAAGTATAGGAGATAAAGTAGTGATAAGAAACAAAGCAGGGCATACCAGGACTATACCCATACACTGTAGTAAAAATATAAGATAAGGAAAACATAATTATTAAAAATAAAAATAATAAAAAACAAAAAGTTCATAAGAATAGATTAAAGAAGATTTATAACTAAAATTTATTAAATAAAAATTAGCGTAAAAACAAAAAAAAAAATTTTTATAATAAAATTTCATAAAATAAAGTAATGATTTTTTTTCTTGTTTCCTCCACCAACAAACAAATGTTTCATTTTCGAAAATTCTAATAAAAAAATGATATATAACAAAGGAGACGGAGCAAGCGTGTCTGATGGAATCCTTAACTTCAGAGGACCCTGAAACCCAACCGGCGGTCAACACACAGAAGGTTGTCAAAAGATTGACAAAGAACACAAAATGGTTCGTGCAGAGAGTAGTTAGTAAGAAATCTACTAAAGTGATAGGAAAAAAACTTTTGATCCGACGTGAGGAACACAAAAGTATAGCTTATCTAGTAAATTAGAAGAAATGACTTCACCGTTGACTAGTTTATGGAGAAAGAGAATGCCCAATACAAGCCTACGGTTGTAAAGAAATGTGAAAATCAAATGAAGGTTTTGGGTCAAACATAACGCCAAAGTATTTGAATTATGGTACACAATCTAACAGAACAGACTTAATAGAGTAATGTGCTAGGAACGAAGACAAACGACTGAATGTCATAAAAGACCACTTTGAGGCATTAAGATGTAATTTATTAACGTGGCACCAATCACAGAACGCATCGAGATCTGATTGCAAGTACTGTTGGAAAGAAGGATCAAACATGAGCACGCGTGAATGAGCCAAGGCCAAGGGCAAATCAATAATAAACAGGGTAAACAACAGTGGGCCCAGATAAATGCCTTGGGCGACACCTGAGGTAACTCGAACAGTTTTAGATATTGAACAACGAAAAGATACCTTTTGGGTTAAAGGTATGGATTAAAATATGCCATTAAGATACGATTTTAACCAAACCAATAGTTTCGGAGAAACTATAACTTCTCCGGTGTACGACGGAGAGTTAATAAAAAATCATTACTAAGCTCAATCCTGCGATGTGGCGGAATATTCTGTGAGTATCTACCCGTATTTTCCTAAAGCGCTGCGTATTCCACAACAAATAAATTAAAATTTTGAATTGAGAAAAGTCACTGTTCGTGACTTTGCCGTTTGTATGGAAACTATAAGAAACACCAATCCGATCTTGCTGGATCCGAGATATATAAACTGTACAGTATATACACACCTACATGAAAAATTTGAACTCTGTAGCTCTTACAGACTAGAAGTCTCCTCTCCTCTCGTCGATCCAGACGGACGAACGTATACTTTATATGGTGTAATAAACTCAAAATTATATATACTTTATGTAAGGTGGCAATAACGCATGCACCGACGGCGTGGCATCTCTAAAGAGGGCAGGTTTTCGGTCGGAAGTTGCCATCATGTGGAAAAAAGGAATCGAGCGTGAGTAGTAGAAGAAGCCGTGAGTTGTCGGTCGGGAGTTAAGTTGTGAGTCGAATCAAGTTGCAAGTCGTCAGTTGTTTAAGTTGCCTAAAGTTGTTTAAGTTGCCTAAAGTTGTTTAAGTTGCCTACTAGAAGTCGTAAAATATAAATATCCTAAGCTATATATAAACATAATATAATAAAACTACACAATAATCTTCATTTATATGGTCGGATATGCTTCCGTTTGGGATTTACAGGCTTTTTAAAAAATTTATCTCCGGGTACGTACAAATCGCACGTCCACTCAGCAACTTACTTAATAAGGGAGCTGTTTTTAGTATTAGAAAAGCATAGCAGCAATCGCTGCCAACCTTAATGAATTAACTGGTAAAGTAGCCGGTTTTGCAAAGTGGTCTGCCTTTTAAAATCGTAAATGGCAATGATTTGAGGGCTGTTCCAAAGCTGAAGGAAAGATAAGTTTTTCGACGGTCGCATGAAGTGGGGCATTTCTCGACGACTAAGACGAAAAGTAGCTTAGTTGATTGCTAATTGTGTAAGTTGTATTATTTTCAGTAAAAAGTTGTGCAAACGCCACTTCACACGCTTCACAAAGATCATTTGGGTCCGATGGACCCAAGTTTGTGCCACAGGTTGAGAAAGCGATTAGTAATGTTTGGGACCAAAATGAACAGCAAAGCGTATGGAAAACTATTAGAGGTTTTTAATAAAAAGCTTATTTCACAGTTTAACACTTGCGTAGTCGAGCAAACAAAAACATTGAAAACGCTTGACACTTTGGCAGCACAGGCCATCGATCACCTTCAGGATCGCTTCCAACCGCCATCCTTCGCTGATCGGAGACCGGATCACCAATATTGAAAGCTGTGGCCAGAGACGTCGCACAGTTGGGCCTCTGCTTGGATAGCGTTGCAAAAATCAGTTTTTTCATGATCGCGTTTGGTAAAAATGATATATGCAATCGATAAGGAATACTTCAGAGATTATGAATCCAAAAAGTGTTTGAAATCGTTAGAGATTCATGGGTGCTAGAGGCGCCCAAAGATGAGAAATTTTTAGTAAATGAAAATAAATAATAATTTGTACAAAAAGTCGCAACTTTAAAACTGAATATTGGGCAACTTCCACAATCGATCTTGGATTTTTTGGTTTTATCTGAAAAGTATGTTCTTTATTAATAGCATGTTTTATAAATTTTAAATATTAAAATCGTTATTGAGCTGAAAGCTTTTAAAAAATATACTAAATATTGGCTTATTTTGAACTTTGGTGGAATACAACTAACAAGGAACAACCTATAAGGCAGGTAAATGTTATTTAAGTTGATGAAAAATTGGGACTAGTTGTAGGTTGGTCCTTTTCATTTCCGTTTACATAATAGGATGTATTTGTTAAATTTTTTACCTCATTAATACAAAAAGGGTAATACCGATTTTGCGTTCTACCTATTTAATTCAAAAAATATAATATAAAGTCCTAATTTGACCTCTAGTTTTCGACAGTTTATTTTTAACTTCATAAGTGTAATCACCTTAAATCCTTAAATAAATGGTATTTGTCAATATAATTCAAGACAATTTTATTTATTAGTGGATATTCAGAGTAGAAAGGAGATTATACAAGCTCTCTCGGAAGCTAGGACTGAAAGTTGACGGCCCAAAGCACGGATACGGAAACACGAATGATGGAAATACTTCAAGGAGTTTTTTTGAAAATAATAAAATGACATCGTTAATAACAGGGACTAGTCAAGAGATCATTAAAAGGTTGACTGTTATCTTGAATGTTAAAAGTTTATTAGATAGCCCCGAAATGTTGAGTTTATTAGATATTGATGTAAATATTGAAAATTATTTTGAAAAAATCTGCCATCAGTAGCAAATTTTCGAAATTAACCAAAAAAATGTAAAATTTTTTTATTTTTTCCTTTTTGTAGTAGTTAAGTTAGCAAATCAAATTAAAAAATTAAAAAATGTTACAAAGTCGTTTAAAATAATGATAAATTCCGTATGTGATTGAAAAAAACCGGGTTTCGCTACATTTTTAAAGAAAAAACATGCTTGGAAATATTTTCTGACTTTGACCTTGAATATTACAGCACCACAAACACCCAGCAATCTTGACAAACATTCATTTTACAAGCTTAAGGTATTCTTTATCATAAGCTTTTTAAATTTTTTTAAATCGCTTCATCGGTTTAGAAGCTATGATTTTTGCAATGTAAAATGTTAAAAGGCCCCACTGTGCGACGCAATCGATGATACCGCCGAGCATGGATCGACAAGGGCCTTTACGTCGAAGGTTTGGATGTGCATCCAGTTCTGCAGAATACTTTAGTTGCTGCCTACCTATTTCAGATTTCAGGTATATTTAGATCATTTTGAATGTTGTCTATCCGTATGTACCACGGAGCCCCCGTGATTGATCTTAAAATCTTCGACTGCGCCCTGAGTATGATGTCGACATTGTACAGCAGATAGAGCAATGGGCCGAGTACACTGCCTTGGGGTAGACAAGCTTTGATTTCAAAGTCAGCCGAGACAGGGCCACTACATCTTACAGCAAACTTCTAATTGTTAAGGTAAGATTCCATTAATTTGTGGGTGTACTTTGGGAGTTTTTGCCGGATTTTGAACATCAGACCCTCCAGCCAAATTCTATCAAAAGCATGGGCAACATCGAGAAAGACAGCCCCACAGTATTCTTTTAGTTCGAATGCTGTTCGTATTTCGGATGTTATGCGATTGATTTGTTCAATTGTCCCATGATTTTTGCGGAATCCGAACTGGTGTGAAGGTATTGTGCTCTCCAATGCCAGAAATGAGTTTAGTCGGATCTGCAGGACCTTTTTAAAACGCTTCGAAAGACATGGCAGCAAAATAATTGGCCTATAGGATAATGGCTGGGTTTTGTCCCTTCCCACTTTAAGAATCATGATGATAGTGGACTTTTTCCACGCTCTTGGGAAGTAGCCAATTCCTATTATAGCGTTGAACAGTTTGCAGATGTGTTGAATGGCGATGATAGGGAGTTCTAGCATCATTTGAGGTAATTACTCCTCAAATCCTGGTCATGGCCAGGAGTTCCGAACACTCACTATCCGTTAATGTGCTTAAAAGGGGAAGTACAAATGAGTTTGATGTTGGATTTGGCTGGAAAACCATTTTAAGATGTGTGGCACATACGGATGCCCTCTCTTCGTCATTGCGGGTCCATCCACCGGTTGGACTCCTTATCGGTGAAACTATCTCTGTAGGAGCGCTTAAAGTTGGGTGGGCTTTCCACGGAGGATGTTTAGTGCTGGTTGCACTGAGTTTTTCTATGTATTTCCTTTGAGCCCAGCTTTCCTCTTGTCTTAACACCTTGGAGAGGTTGCGATGGGCATGCCTTAGGCGAAGTTTTGCTGCTGGTGAGCGAATAACCTGACATTCTTTTCTTAGACGTCGTTTTTCCGTTACTAGTTTTTCTATCCGCCGGTTCGAAGGACTGACAACAGGTTTAGTGTAAGTGGAGGCATGTGGGGTAGATACTCTTGCTGACTCAAGTGCAGAGACGCACTTGTCAATGTCGTCTGCAGCATCCAGTTTCGGCGAACAGCCAATGTGGGCACTCATGTACATTTTAAATTTAAGCCAGTTTGTTTTGTTGTTTGTAAGCCTATATGGGCGATGAAGTACTTGAGGTCTTGTTAATTGCATGAATGTGTTCCGATTACGCGGAATCCTCATGGTTACTGCGAAATCAATCAAGTCAGGCACTTTCTGTGCGTCTGTGGGCCAGTAAGTAGGCCTACGCGGTGAGACGCAATTCATCTTATTGATTGGGTTGATTATTGTGTTGTTCAACTGCTTACCTTTAGGATTTACCAGGTGGGATCCCCATTGCGTATGTTTGTCCCCTGCTGCAATGAAGCGATCTCCGAGTGTGTTAAAGAAATCGGTAGATTCCTTTTCAGAGATTCAGAAGCGTAGTGGGCAGTACAGGGCGACCAATGTAGTGTTGCCGCAGCTGGTTTGGACGGTTATAGCAGTTGCTTGTAGGTGCTGTGTTTCAAATCTGTTGAGGAACGAGTGTTTTATACGGTTTTTGATTAGGATACCAGTCCCATCATGAGCTTTGCCGTCTGGATGATTTCTTGCGTAGAAGATATATTTTAGCATTTGAAAATTATTTTTTGACGTTAAATGTGTTTCCGATATTAGCATGACGTCGATTTCACTTGACTCTAGGTGTTTAAGAATAATCATCGTGTTCATCTGAAGCGGCTTCACCAAATCAGATGCACTAAATAAAATATAATACTAGTGTACTTTGGCACAAACAACTAACCTAGCATATGACTAGAATTACAATCAGCCACACGCGTTGTGGGAAAAACACTTGTAATTGGAAACTAACCCAAACGATCACAACGGCAGGATGTCAAGTGGCCGACGCCGTGCCAAAATAAAAATAATTTTTCAACCCCCGAATACGTGGGTGTGAGTCGTACTAGAATAAGATCTCCTTAAGAACAATTGTTACCTCCTAGAGCCTAAGATTTCCTATATAAACTCCGTACTTTAGTAAATAAAATGAGTTCATATTTTGAATTCAACGAATAAAGATTGGGTTATTTTCCTTCTCTCCGGGAATCCCTATTCACTAGGAATAGTTGCAGTTCATTTTTGTGCTTGGAGATGTCGTTGGCATACCAAAGACATAGACGTGGACAAGCCATTATTTATTATTGGTAAGCTTCTGGATAAGCAGGTTTTATTCCGCATCAGTTCCTGCATGCAGTTTGCTGACCAAGTTCTGGTGCGGTAGGTGGCGGATTCAGTAGATGGTGGAGTGACGGGGTCTCTTTCGCAGGCTCCGTCTGTCCAGTTCGGAGCACGCTAGCGAAGGATACACTAAGGCTGGTTGTAGCAGGCATGTTAGATGATCTAACAACTTTGGCGAAGAATACGCCCGGTGTAGTTTTGGAGGCGTTGAAGGTGATTTTTGGTCCAGCTGGGAGTTTGCGCCCGTTTATGTGTGATTTAAGATCCTTAAAGACGGACATCCTCTGTAGTTGGCCGTGTGGTTCCCTCCACAGTTACTGCATAGTCTTAGTGCGACGTTATTTCTATCCTTGGTGCAAATGCCATCTTTATGATGTTCGCCACAGCCAACACACACTGACATAAGATTGCAATTGTTAGAGGTGTGGTTGTATTTCTGTCAGTTTTTACACTGCGGGGGTTGGTATCTCTTATGGGGCTCCTCTACGTTGATTGTTCTGTGCAATAGGAGCTTTTGGTTGTAGATTGGGTGCACTTCATTTGGCTTCGACCGCTTTGCATCTGGTTGGAGCTCGATTTTAAAGAGCGGCTGTGTGACTTTATTCCTGTTGATGATGTTGACAACGGACTTAACCGCAAACCCTTTCTCGGCCAATGCCTCTGCTATTTCTTGTGTTTAAGCCGATGGCTCAATCCTCATTAATACTACCTGAAGCCCTTTACTGCTTTTTAGTTGGTAGGTATAGAAATTGATATTAGCATTACAAAGGTTATTTTTGGATAATTCGGAAATTGTCCTCAGTTTGGGTTTGACATTTAATTTCTTTTATGTTTCCCCTATTGAGAGAGGTTACAACAAAGCTGTTTGCCCCTACTGTGTCTAATAGCTTCGAAATCAGGGCGGTGCAGTTGGCTCCACGGATGTATGGAGGGGGGTAGTCTAGCCTATTTTACTTTATCTACAGCGCCGGCGTGATCGTCCTGCTGATCGGCAAGAATTTTAAAACGATTGCCGCTTAGGGGTGCTACTCGTTCATTTGGTTTGGTTATTTTCGACGTATTGCCACTTTTTTTCTTTTGCGGGCCTAACTTCCGCTTAGTTATTTTAATATATCTATCCATTCCAGTTTAGACAGAAGGCGTTAGGTTTATTGTTGTGGCTGACTCTGGGCGACTTGGCGTTGACGGCTTGAGGCAGATGTTGCAGTAGTTGCTGTCAACGAACTGACGGTGCTGGTCGATATTGATGGAGAAGCACATTGCTCTCTACACGGTAAATTGCTGTTGGTTGCTGAGTGGCTTGAATTTTCGATGTTATTGCTTACGGTTAAATTCAGTGGGGTCGGCGACACCACCGAAAAGTACGCGTTGTTGCGTTGGACGGAGAGTCGACGCTCACTTTGTTGTTGTACAATTAGTTCTTGTAGCTGTTGCTGGTGGGTATCGAGAGAGCTTGGGCCTGAATTGGTGGACATGGCTTTTCCAAAAATGACGCACTTTATTGTTGTAGCTTAGTAGTTTTTATTACAATTAGAACAAACTAATAGCAATATGATTGTAAATAGGCGTCTCTAAGGCGACTGAGAGCCCTAAAAAATTTTTTGCAAACGCGGTCTTTTTTTTTTTTTACACTTAAATTTGCGGAGTGCATTAAAGAACACGTCTGCACACGGCGGCCGTTGAAACTGAAATCGCAAGAAAGCTGCCGGAACAAATAACGAAGAAAGCGGATTAATGTAGGCCTTTATAACACACATAATGGGAGACAGGGCCCAGTTATGAGCCGGGTTTTGAAAAACCTCAAAATTTTTTCCTCAGTTCCGGAAAATGAAAAATTAAGAAGTTTAACATTTAAATTTTAACCTAACGCAACTTTTTTCAAAGAAAGTATGTTTATTTCAGCTACTCAATAAATTGTAAAACACTGAAAATATGAAAGGGATGTCACACGAATAGTTGTTTATTAATGGTTTATTTATTATGAAGTCCTTCAATGGCAAAAACAATGAAAAACACAAAATAAAATGGCCATAAATGATAACGATTTTATTCCTCGTCGTCCATGTCACTTTCGCAGTTTTTCCAAGTGAAATAATTTGCTTGCATGTTAGCGCACTTCGAATGAACATTCCCGATCGAGATCTTCCAGAATATTCTTGGACAAACTGGTCTCAATATGTAAATTTGATTTCTTTGTTTTTAAACAACTACAAAAATGTTGGAATTTGACAATTTTACATGATCCTGATGCAAAGAAATAATGGGGCAAAACTGGGCACCCCAGCTAAGTCATAACAGAGATTTTTCATAGTTTATAGTTTATATGTATATTTTTTATAGACAACACATAATCACATAAATCTATATAGAATCTTAAAATATACGGCATATACAATATTTTTATGCATTACACTAATCTTTTCACTGTTAATTTCACAAAATTTTGGTACTTTGGTAAAATGAAAATATCTTTTTCGCACGATTTTCAACACGAAGTTTGGTACTCGTATATACAATGCGATTATTAACGTTGGTGTCTGTCCAAAAACTGCAGAAAGTGTAACGAACATATTTTACAGGGCTCAAACTGTCATTCAATACCGCATTTCAAAAATATTTTTGAGAATGTCATAACTGGGACAGGGGCACTATAGGCCCTCTCCCCTACTACTGCAGCTCGGCCCTTCTTATTTGGGAGGAAGTCCAGCTGCTGGACGCTACTGCAGTTTCACGTAGTGAGCTTGAATTCTTTCTTATGGAGGAAGAAAGATCAGATCGACTAGTTTCACAGCACCGCGAGCGGTGAGCAGACCGACGACACGGACGTTGCCGTCACTGGCGTGGTACTTTTGATGGATTCGCAGGAGAAACCATTCATTGAATAAAAAATTGTCGTCGTTGAGTACCACATGATCGCCCATTTCGAGATTTTTACAAGGAAATCGCCACCTATTCCGCTTATGTAACTCCTTCAGATATTCCTCATTCCACCGGGTGCAGAAATGCTACCGGTTACTGATAGATAAAACCTGATTCTTAATGTCAGGTTCTGTGCCGGATAGCAATGGACTGCCTACTAGGAAATGGCCCCGGGTCAAAGCCAAAGAATCGGTGGGGTCTTCAGACATGGGAGAAGTCGGCCGCGAGTTCAAACAAGCCTCTACCTTAGGAAGCAGATTTAAAAACTCCTCGAAAGTATACGTTTGGTTGAAAGGTTGCGATCACAAATCCTTGTGTACAAGTTCCTGCGCACACAGGCCCTGACTAGGAAGATCTGCCGGGTTGTATTCTGAACGGGCGTGATTCTATTTACGCTACTTGTAGCGCTGACAATTTTTGCTTCCCGATTGTCGACAGACGTTGTCCATGTACAGGGTGTCTTATAAAACCGACTGTTGAATCTGACCAACAAAATGCTTCAAAATTATCACCTGGAAGATGTGGAAGAACTGAAGCTGCCAGTTCAGCTAGGAGTATGGCTCCGCATAACTCAAGGCGGGGCAACGAAGCCGGTTTGACTGGGGCTACCCTGGATATAGCTGCAGGAAGGCCGCACGATATGCCTTCGTCATTGCTAACGCGCACGTAAATCGCGGCAGCATAAGCCCGCTGTGAAGCATCACAAAAACAATGGAATTGGGTGTCGGAACTCGAATCATAAAGAACCCACCGTGGAGTTCGAATCTGGTAAAGAAAGGAGTAGCTCTTCGTAAAATCATGGCACCTGTGATGGAGTTCATGGAGCAATTGATCATCCCATCCTAGCTCTTGTAGACAAAGCTTTTGCATTAATACTTTGGCTTGAATCACAAAGGAAGCCAGCGGGATCGAATAACTTGGCGATCTGGCCGAGAACTCGCTTAGTTGGCCTATATAAAGGCCCGAACTTATTAATAGAGAATCAATTATATGCCTGACCATCGGCTAACCATAAAGCTCCCGCTTTCCGGCGAAAATAAATAAAAAGAAGAATAAAATTCCTTACCATAAATAAGGCCAAGTAAAGGACCAATGCCAAGGGGTAACCAAAAAACTCTTCAGAAGGCACTAGAGGATGTCCCCTGGATAGGCTACCGGGCCAGGCAACCCGCAACGCGAGTGGAGCTGGCAAGGCGGCGCAGGGAGGAGGAAGCGTTTTAAGGCCAAAACCAACTGGTCCGCTTCAGGAAACAACGTGCGGCCCTACTGGCACAAGTAAACTGCGACCCGCTACCACCATGGCCAGAAGCGTGCCGAATCTGGAGTAAAATTGAACAATTGGAAGAGCTGCAAAAGAAACAGAAGCAGGCGAAACAGCAACAGCAACAAAACCGACAGCAGCAATAAAAACATTAAAATCACAAAAAAACAAATTATAAAGAGTGCTAGCCTGTGCCTTTGTGGCAAAAGGCGATTTTTGCGCCGCTACCATAAAAATATAATGTAAAGAAAATAAAAAAAAGAGCAAAATAAAATGTAAAAAAAAAAATTCACAAAATTGCATAAACAACAAAATAACACATGTAAAGGTTGCAGCGATCGAGGCAAGCTAAAAAAAGGTCACATAAAGTTTGCAGAGCTTGCAGAAGCATACATAAAGCTTTTCCGATCGTAGCGAGCTCAAGGTTTCTCAATAACGAAGTTCAAATACACTACAAACAAAATAAAAATAATTTTTTTGAGAAAAATTAAATATCAAATATTAAAATTAAAATACCCCGAAATTACATAAAATATTATTCATGATTAAAATTTGCGAAAAAAAATAATAATAAAAATTATTTCGCAATTGTTATGGGGTCTGAGGGAATCAAAATTGTAGACCCAAAGGCAAAAGTACTAAATGAGATACATGTTGCTATTTTCAAAATAATCTAGGAACAATTAAGATCTTCATTTTTATAATTGTAATAATACTCTTTTGTCAATTCATATTAACAGTGTATTCCATTCATAGGCGTAGCATAAAGAAAAGATATATGAGTCGAGATAATGATCTCGACAAAGTGTAGAATTTCCCATTGTGACAGATTAGGAACTGTAAAAGTTATAATTGCTTATTATTTTCTCAGCTTTATTCTCAAATCACAATGGATGGCTTAATATTTTATGTTTTTCTAAGATACACGTCTGGTCGCTGCAAGCTTTTCAGAAGAAGGTATCAGCGTTGTCGCTTTTAAAAGTCATCGATATCACAGCGTTGATATCGATATAACTTAATCACTACATAATACAGATTATCGATTATACAATAGGGTTATTTTATATATGTATTGGATTAGCGTTATTATTAAGTTAAGAAAATAGGTATTATAAACATACGTAGACCAGGAGATTTATATGTAGCCTACTACAGAACATATAATTGAAGCTCGCGATATTAAACAGGAACTCTACAAATCAATCAAGTGCCTCTCTCAGGATAGAAACACATCATAGGGCACTATAGAAAAACACTCCAATATTATAAAAACCCTCTTAGAAAAAATCAGGCTTCTTTTTAAAACCCATTACAACAGCCTTTCGAAATCCCATCAAATAGCAGCTCCAGCTTTCTACAATGATTGAAAGGAAAAAGCAACATTAACATTAAAATGACATAAAATTTCATTCAAACAAGTTTCCGACTTAAACTAGTGTTATAATAGTGTATAACTTTACATAGCTCAGAAGAAAAAATGACGCAAACATACCATACTTTTACCAAAATTTGATGGTGACATCAAAAATCTACCGGGCTATCTTGGAGCGCTTCGCGTACTTAACACTATAAAAGATACACACGAATGGCTATGGCTTAAATATATATAATATAAAAAATCTAAACTAAAAGATCAAGCGGGTATGCCCTAAACTCTGAAACGACGATTGATGAAGTAATCCAAAAACTGTCAACAATCTTTAAGGGTGAATCAGTAGATCTCTTAACAGCAAAAATTAAAAACTTGCACAGAAATCCGAATAACTGTGTTTCATACACAAAAGAGATTACTGAATTGACCGACGCATATATTTCGGATGGTCTTCCAAACGACCAAGCCGTACATTACCAAAGTTGCGGTAAATGCTATGGTATGCTATATTAAAAGTCAAAGAGTCCAGATATTAATGGAATCAGGAAACTTCAGCTAATGAAGCCATCGCAAGATTCACCACTCGTTCGGTAGAATCAGGTTCCACAGGCAATTTCCAAATTAATACCAGTTTTTATGCCCAGCATAATGACCGCGTATAATAGAGAGGCGTTCAAGCCCTAACAGGGATGGAAAACCCCAATACCCCACAGAATTCTTAAGAAACCAGAGCAGACATATCAATTCTTAAAGCCTCACAGGTTCTCAACACGCTCATCAACACTACAAATAAAATAAATATTAATGGAGTAGGACATGGGTTCACAGACACTCTAGGACACGTTGATGTAGAACTTTAATTAAATCAAGCTCTCGTAAGGCGTCAATTTTATATAGTCGATGATAACTTTCCAATACCCAGTGTAGGTGTCCTTGGTATTGATTTTATTGAAAAATACTACTGTATTCTTGACTATCACACTGACGCAGATTGGTTAATATTGAGACCAGACGACTGGCACGAACAAATAATAGTGCCTATGCGAAATGATGTGAGCAAGAAGACGATTGCAATACCTGCAAGATCAGAAGTGATCCGACTTATCCAAATAGACAACAATGCATCAGAAATTTTTATACCAACTCAAGAGCTAGAAACAGGTGTCTTCATTGCCAATACAGCAGCCAATAGTGAGAAAACTTATGTAAGGTTCATTAATACAAACGTTTGTTTTTGGCATTCTCTTTCTCCATAAACTACTCAACGGCGAAGTCATTTCTACCAATTTACTAGATACGCTGTATTTTTGTGTTCCCTCACGTCGGACCAGAAACTTTTTTCCTATTCACCTTAGTAGATGTCTGACTAACTACTCTCTTCACGAACCTCTTCGTGTTCTTTGCCAATCTTTTAACAACCTTTCTCACCTTATCTCTCCTCATCTTTCTGTCACTTCTCTTCGCGCTATACTTTTTAATCATCTACAGCGAAACCAATGAAAATATTCTGGACTTGGATTGGCTGCAACTCATCCCTGGCCACATTGGCTGTGAATCGGGGCATAGCTGGCAGCTTGTGCAAATAAAACACCTCCACCGGGCCGGGGATGTTTAGTTGTGTATAAAGCTAAGCTACCTTCTTCATTTAATTACTATCTGTCTTTAGCTTAAGCTTTTTCCTCGACTGCTGTGTTAGTTGACGTAAATAAAATAAATAAATAAATAAATAAACAAACGATAATGACGTTACCCTTTTAAATTCGAAAATTAAATCAGAAAATCTAATTGATTATATTATAATAATATACAACAGCAATATCTCCAATTATAATAATAACAAAAAACATCCCATCATTTGCAAAAGAAAAACTAAATGAATTATGCAAAATTAATAATATTATTGATAAAACAAATATTAAAACTAATATAATAAAATTTACAGCCATATTTGCGCTAGAAACAGATAAAATATCCACAAATAATTTTTATAAACAAAAATTAGGACTTAAATCAGATGATCGTACATATATTAAAAATTATAGAATCCCACAGACACATAAAATAGAAATTTCCAAACAAATAGACAAATTAATTAGAGATGACGTAATAGAACCTTCGCTATCCGAATTCAACAGCCCAATACTGTTAGTACCAGAAAAATCTCTTCCGGGAACAAATGATAGAAGATGGCATTTAGTGGTAGATTACAGAAGCTTAAATAAAAAATTATATGATATTCTTAATCAACTAGGCAGAGCCAAATATTTTTCTTTTGAGATAGATCCAGTCTTTTAGTATTTTGCCAACAAAATTAAACGCAAGTTCGACCCTGGGACGTGCAAAGCAATATATATGAATACCCTTGCAAAAAAGGTATATTAATTTTTGGCAGGAGTGTGCAACTCTTAAAAGGAAACATTTCCAACCATAAAAGTATACATATATATTCTTGATTACACGACGAGACGAGGTCAAATAGTCATGTTCGTCTGTCCGTGCATCCGTCTGGAACTTCTCCTAGACCGTTAAAGCAACAGGACATTTTGAAATTTTGCATGCACAGTTTGTATATCTTGGATTCAGCTGGTTCGGTACAGTTACTTTTCTTAATAACAACGTTATTTTTTGAGCTATCATCAATAATATTAGTAGGATTATTACACCTATAAGCGACTGTGCTAAATTTGATCAATATCGGATGAATATAAAATATAGTTTCCATAGGAACAATCGGTGGAAAACTCAGTGTTTTTGATCAATAACTTCGTTATTTCCTATGCTAAAATTGTAGGCCGTTCTTTCGCAAATTTTTAGCTTTTTTAGATAAAATGTTTTTTCACTTTGATGGATGTAAGTAAGATAAGATACACCCAAAAAGTTGCAAGGGTATACAAACTTTGACGAGACGAAGTTAGCCAGTTTTGTTTTTATTTTGTATTAAGCGAAGTCTGCTGATGATAAAACTTGGTGGTTCTTGAAATAGCTATACAGACAAGCTGCTCAATTTTGATGTTGCCTATGTTTAAAAATCTAGTAATTAAAGTAAAATTAGTAAGATTTATTGACCTTGAGCCGGCTAAAACCCAGTTTTGATTAATTTAATAATAATTCAATTTTTTATACCCTTGCAGAGGGTATTACAAAATTGGTCAGATATTTGCAACGCACAGAAGGAGACGTTTCCGACCCCATAAAGTATATATATTCTTGATCAGCATGAGAAGCTGAGTTGATATAGCCATGTCCGTCTGTCCGTCCGCTCTAGAAGAAGTAGAAGAAACATTTTCATAAAAATTGGAGTATGCTATGAAATTTACATATGTGATAATATTGGATATAAAACCCCAGATCGCAAAATTTGAATGTGATCGGATAAATATAACGCAAGTTACAGTCAATATAATAATCGGCTTTGCTCCCAGCTCTGCCGGCAGCGCTGCTTGCTATCTACTACGTCTTTCGTCATCAACTGTATATGTGCGCGTGCGTTGCTTTGCTTTGGGAATGAGGGAAGAAGAACAAATTGTAAAATAGAGAGTAAAATTGTTTTGTTTGTATATTGATGAATTGAGTTGCAGAAAACAAACATGTAAAATTATTATTACCAAGGACTGCAATGGTATATAAACTTCGGCATAGCCGATGTTAAGTAGTTTCTTTGATATTTTTTTTTCTTAAATTATGTGCAAATGAGTACATGTACATGCCTTCAGCATCCTTGATTTTCCTAATTGAAAATTACTTTCGCGCATAACTCCTGTATTTAATTCGTTTTTTTCTTTTTCAAAAGAGAGATAATTTGGTCCCAAAATTTGTATATACATGTATGTATATATATGTATGTATATATGTGTCAAGTATATAATGCGCCATATTTGTTCGCCTACTTCATGATTTTTTTCTCGTCCTTTCCAAAATTTTACACATAAATTGATCAAAAACAAATATGTATTTATATGCCCAGCATATAAAGTGCCATATTTATTGAACATTGAACCAACCTTTCACATATCACCAATTAGGAGCTTGTGCATAAAAATAACACCAAGCATAATTCTACGGTTAGTTAGGGAAGGAAGGTTAATCAAAAGAAGTCTACTAGAATACGAAGGAAAATTGATATTGCGATCCCAGCTTAAGCCACGAAGTGCAAACAGCAAGAACTGCTTTTAAACGGATTCAAGTCTAATCTGGTGTGACTCATATTGAGGTGACCAAATGCAAGATCCATACTCTAAAATAGGACGGACAAGCGAAGTAAAAAGAACTTTAGTTGTATAGGGGTTATCAAATTCTTTTGACCATCTTTTAATGAAACCCAGAAAACTCATGGCCTTTGCGACCGTAGTGGAAATATGGGTGTTAAAATTTAACTTATGGTCCATAAGTACGCCCAAATCATTCATATAATTTAGACGTTCTAAAGGACTATTGTTTAGAAAATAAGTGACAAGTTGAAAAGAGTTACGAAAAAAAGTCATTGCCTTACATTTGGTAGTATTAAGATTTAGTAGATTATGTTTTTGAGTTTTAAAGACCAGCTTGTATCCGACTAAATGAATCTGTATCTTTATAAGAAAGACAAAGCTTGACATCGTCAGCATACATAAGCACACGCGAATGAACAATGACTGATGGAAGATCGTTAATGAATAATGTGAAAAGCATAGGGCCAGGATGACTACCTTGAGAAGTCACAGGAATGGAATCGGAAAAAGAAGACTAAAAAAGTACCTTCTGTTTACTATTTGTTAAATATTCTCGAACCCAAGAAAGGAAAAGGTGTGGAAAGCCAATGTTGTTCAGCTTAGAAAGTAATAGGGTATGATTAACAGAATCAAAAGCTTTGCTGAAGTCAGTATATATGACATCAGTTTGTTTACCATTTTTGAACCCCTTGATAATTATAATTATTATTATTATATATAATTATTCACAAACCCATGTTAGGATGGCGAAATAATAGAGCTGCGAAAATGTTGCAATTGAGAAGTTATAATTTTCTCAAAAGCTTTCGGAATAGCGGACAATTTTGAGATACCCCTATAGTTAGAGGCTTCGGACTTTTTGCCATTTTTATGCAGAGGAATGATATACGAATCCTTTCAAATAGATGGAAAAAAAGAAGATTCGACAGACAATAGAAACAATTTTAAAATGGGTTCACATAATGCGTTTGCACAGAACCTGAGTACACATCCAGGAAGACCATCTGGCCTCGGAGAATAAACAGGTTTGACTAGTTTAAGTTTGCTAAAAAGAGAAATTTCATCAATCGCTGGATTAAAAATGCAATTAGCCTTTTTTAAATGATAAGGATACGGACTTGCTCAATATTCCGTTGAGGAATAAGTTGCCTGATCAGTGCTCGCTTTTTTATTTTGAAAAGACAAAAAAGATGGGTGCACAGAGGTCTTACGTTTAGAATTAACAAAATTATAAAGTTGTTTCTTATAATATCGTGTCTTCACATTTTTCAAATTGGATAACTCACGAGAGAACCAGGGAGGTTTGTTAAGCCGCTCCAGCCTACCAAGAGGCACACAATATCAAAGAGTGAATTCAGAGTATCATAGAAAAAACGAACAGCCGAGTTCATATCACTACAATTGTACAGATAAGACCAATCGGTAGTAGTAATGTTTTCATTAAGGCTGGCAAAGTCAGTCTTACGAAAGCACCTAGTTAGAGGTAACTCATTTGAACCAATTAATGGAGAAAGCAATGGCAGATCAATTTTTAAATTTAATGTAGGATGAAATTTGTCTTCTGGAAGAACAAATGGTTCGATACTAGAAACATCACAATAAGAAGAATCCAATACAAAAATAAGATCTAACGATTTTCCATTAGAATTTAAGACTGGGTTGACTTGAGATAAAGATAAGCCTAGAAGGCAATCAATAAAGTCATGTGACAAAGAGGGCAGCAACATGGTACATTCATCTGTTGGTGACCATGCTAAAGCGGGTAAATTAAAATCACCTACAACTATGAGCATGTCTTGACTGGAAACTAAAGAGGAGACAAACTGAATTGCCTTTAAATGATTTAAATATACCACCATGTCTGACAATGGTGGAACATAGAAACAAGTAATATAAGCTTTAAAAATTTTAAAATTTACTTTAACACCGACAAACTCAATCTCCTGGGTACTAGAAAATTGAATCATTTCTGATGATAAAGCAGCATAAACAGCTATCAGAATGCCACCGCCTATGCGAGAAATCCGGTCACGTCTGAATATAGAAAAGTTTGTGGAAAAAAACAATTCATCAGCAATATCAGGTTTTAGCCACGTCTTTGTAAAAGCTAGAATGTTATGCTTAAAAGAAAGACTATCTACATAGAGATTAGGAAGTTTAGATTAGACGCAAATCAAAGAAGAATAGAAAAGAGCGGGAGAGCGCGTCAAATTAAACACATGCCGCAACATTTTGTACGCAAGAGCGCAAGAGTTAGTTAAAACGGTAAAGACACAAAAGCAAAAGAGATAAGCAAAACAACAACACCGCTAATGCAAGTATTGTTGTAAGTTTTGATTTATTTATATTTAAACAAAAACAACAGCGACTGCAATAATTCGCATAATGAAAACAAAATTCGGATGCTGAAATTATTACTAAACCGATGATGAGTTTGAAAGTCATAAAAAAGTATTTAATCGCAAAAAAAAATAAAATATGACAAACGCAAAAAAAAACACGTCCGTCCTCTGCAACGAGTGAAAGTTGAATCTGAAATAAAAATTTATATTCATCTCATCCATTCAAACCTCGGCATATTTCCATTTTATGTATATACATATTTAAACATTTTTAGTTTCATACACATATATATACATAAACATTTATTCCATATTTTAAATTTTTTACACTTCCATACACATATATGTATAAGTTAACAGATCCGGCCTGACATAAGTCATCGGCCTAAATTCTGCATGGGCAGCAAACCTGTAACTATATTTCTGCTTGCCAGCAATTGCTTCTCCGCTGACAACGGTCCACGCGCGGACGTCATAACGTCTGAACTTGATCCATGCAGCATAATTGCTGACACGGCGATTATAGGTCAGGGCTAGCTTAGCATAAGAACATTTTGTACTTTTAGTTTTTAGTCTTTTACGAACAAAAAACAGAATCGGTCGATCCATTATAAATTTCTTATACTTAGTGACATCGCACAAGTAAAGAACAATATTTGCTGGCGCCCAACTAGTTGTGAAAAAAAGTATTTAAACACCCTGAGCAACAAATCAACATCGTCATTACGGCATTTGAGTTTGCAAGGTGTTGCGGTGCAGGCTTAATTGCCGCCCCGCGCCTGGTTTTTACTCTCTCTTATTCGAAGAAGAACAGTTAGAATTCACTTTGTCTTTGCTTGCACTGGTGACGGAGCGGCAACCCGCTATGACGGCGCGCTAGTCACAGAAAATTTGGCAAGCAGGAAAGACGTGAAAAGGAGAGAAAAACACAAATGTAAGATAAAATAAAAACATGTGAGAAATTTGAGTTAACATTGACATAAAGATTTCAGCCAACCGATCTAACCGATCGATTTGCCCCACAAATTGTGCAACTGAATATAGCGCAATACAACACAAAACCGGCGTTTAATTGTTTGGCTAGAGGGCTCGGGATATATGTTCGACTCGCGAACTTTTTTGGAGCTGTCCCACGTCACAGCCTGAACATTTTCTACACAAGGAAAAACAAAAAAATCAACAAAAAATCAACAAGTTATAAAAATAACTAACAAACAAAAACAACCGACTCAATATCCAAACCAAACAGGGATCCATACCAAAACCAGATTTCAAAAAGACCAAATAGTGGAACGGCCAGATACACCGGGCCCTAACAACAAGGAATTAATCACATATCAGTAGAAGAAGCTCCCACATGTCAGTTAGACTAAGAATATCGAACACTGGCAGAGTCTGAGGTATCAGACACCGATGACCAAGACCAGCTCCAGGAAATAAATATTTTTAGAAATAGCTCCCTGCTACCGTTTGTAGAACGATCGATAGCAGGAAAGACAGTAAAACTACTAATCGATACAGACGCAGCGAAAAATTACATAAAACCGATGCCAGAATTAAAAGGAATAATTAGTGTTAAAAAATTTTTTTGGTTAAGATACTTCACGGCTTTAACCCAGTTTAGGAAAAATGCCTTATGCATCTTTTTGGCACCAATGCCACATTCTTTCTATTGCCAAATTTAACAAGCTTTGACGGAATAATAGGGCTTGACCTGTTAAACGAAGTTTGTGCCACTTTAGACTTTAAAAGCAGCACGTTAAAAACCCAGTCCGGATCCGAAAAAAATCAATTTTAAAAATGTTTAAATATCAATTTTACAGAGGTAGAAGACATAGAAGTACCCCCAAGAATCATAGAAAAATTTACAAAAATGTTAGAAGAAAGAATAAACGTTTTCGCTGACCCAAACGAAGCTTTACCTTACAACACAAATATCATAGCCACAATCCGAACAGAAGACAAGAACCCGATCTACTATTGGCACTATCCATACCCGTTGGGGGTTTCAGACTTTGTCAATAGCGAGACTAGTGACATGTTGAGGGATAATATTATCAGACCATCAGTATCCCCTTATAATAATCCCTTGTGGGTAGTTGAGTTAGACGAACAAGGAAATAAAAAAAAATGCCTTGTTATCGACTTCAGGAAATTAAATTCTAAAACAATCGATGATAAATACCCTATACCAACATCACTGCAATTCTTTCAAACCTCGGACAAGCCAAATACTTCACAACTCTTGATTTGAAGTCAGGATTTCATCAAATCCTTCTCGCGGAAAAAGATAGGGAAAAACCGCATTTTCGGTTTAAAAAACGCTCCTGGAATTTTTCAGCGGGCAATTGATGACGTCCTTCGCGAACAGATTGGCAAATCGTGCTATGTTTATGTAGATGACGTGATTATATTCTCTGAGAATATGGAAAACCACATCTACCATATTGCTTGGGTATTAGACAAATTGTTTAACGCTAACATGAGGGTATCACGAGTAAAGCAAGTGCTGGACAGTCAAAGAAAATTCCAGTAAGTCTCCATGAGAAGCAATGATTGTCTTTCGAAAAATTGAGGACGTAATGAGAGGACGTAATGCTTCTATACCCTGATTACCAAAAACCATTTGACTTGACCACAGATGCTTCCTCTTCTGGTTTAGGTGCTGTTTTGCCACAAGAAAACAAACCAATTACAATGATATTAAGAACCTTAAGAGACAACGAATTGAATTTCGCGACAAATGAACGTAAGCTACTTGCGATAGTGTGGGCTTTAAAAACCCCTCGAAACTATCTGTACGGCGTAAAGAGTTTAAATATATTTACTGACCATCAGCCACTTACATTTGCCGTTTCCGACAAGAACACAAACGCGAAAATCAAAAGGTGGAAAGCGTTCATTGATGAGCATAATGCCCAAATTTTTTTTAAACCGGGAAAAGAAAACTTCGTTGTTGATGCTCTTTCAAGACAAAATATTTATGCTTTATAGGAGGACATTCCATCGGATCTAGCCACTATTCATAGCGAACAGTCTTTGACATATACTATCGAATCCACAGAAAAGCCAATTAATTGCTTTCGAAACCAAAAAATTATCTAACAATAAGAAGACGTTACGGCTTCCCAGAAAATCATTATAATGTTCGGGAAAAAAACAAGAAATGTCATATACTTTTCAGACAGGGATACCTTAATAGAGAAAGTATATGATGCAGTAAAAAAGGACGTAGTAAACGCTATTATGTGTGATTTGCCAACTTTGGCATTCATCCAAACAAAATAGTTGAAACTTTTCCTTCCACCAAATTTTGGTATGCCAATAAATTGGTTATTAATGTCCACGATAAAAACGAACAGAAAGAAATCATAGTTACAGAACACAATAGAGCTCACAGAGCGGCCCAAGAAAATATAAAGCAGATACTTCAAGATTATTTTTTCCTAAAATGACCCACTTGACTAATGAAATTGTCGCAAACTGTAAAATTTGTAATAAGGCAAAATATGACCCACACCCACAAAAACAATACATCGGCAAAACCCCCATTCCCAACTGTGTTGGAGAAATACTTCATATCGATATATTTTCCACAGCAAACAACTTGACTTGCGTTGATAAATTCTCTAAATTCGCCATTGTCCAACCCATAGCCTCTGGGACAATAATTGATATTGAACCCCAAATATTGCAACTCATGAACTTCTATCCCCACACCAAAATTATAAGTATATTGCGACAACGAACCATCACTAACTTCTGGAACAATAAAGTCCCTTCTAAAAAATCATTTTAATATTGAAGTTGTTAATTCTCCCCCACTTCACAGTACCTCAAATGGACAGGTAGAAAGATTTCACAGCACTTTAGCAGAAATTGCCAGATGCCTGAATCTGGAAAAGCAATTAAACGATACAGTTGAGCTTATTCTCCAAGCAACAATAGAATACAATACATCCCCGCCAGAATTTGAAGCAGAAATAATAAGTAGAATCGTTAAAGCACAAGAGCAACTCCTTCAGAGACAAAACATAGATAGAAGAGATAGGACCTTTCAAGTAGGCGATAAGATACTGATAAAATTAAACAATAGACTTGGCAACAAGTTGACATCCTTGTTTGAGGAAGTCACGGTTGAATCCGACTTGGGGATAACGGTTCTTGTCAAAGGGAGGGAGGCACATAAGGATAACATTATATAAACAAATTATCCTTCTAGTACTCATTCTCTTTATACCTTCTACTATTAGGACCAATGACAACCGGAAAGATAACAAACTACTCGAACTCAGAATACATCCCAATACTGGACGGGAAAGCTATTATTTGGAAAGATTATGAAATCCTCCACTCAACTAATCTTTCAATGTACTCGGAATTTACCCATGAGACAACGGAATTAATGGTTCATTTCCCTTTATCTCATATGACATTGATTCTTGAGTCCGACGTACGTCATATAAGAAATCTATTGGAAACAGTTAACATTCATCATAGACAAACTAGGAGCATTAATATACTAGGAACAACTCTAAAGATAATAGCAGGAACACCAGACTTTAATGATTTCGAAGAACTTAAATTCCAGCAAAAAGAATTAGCTAATTCAAAAAACAGGAAGGCTTCAATAAATTCAAAAGTCCAGGAGAAAATAAATAAATTAACAGAGTCAGTAAATACCATCATTAAATTTACAAAAGAGAAACAAAAAGATAATTTGATTATTATTATAAATGAGGACACGGCCGTAATCCAAACAGAGAACGGCACCAACATAACAATCCACGGAACTTACTTATTGACGTTCGATGAGAAAATACAAATAAATGCGTTTCTCTATAGAAACATTAAAAATATCGTCAAAAGACACCCAGGCCACACTAAATATTACTGGTCATAAGAAAATTCTGAGCATGCCATACCTTCAAAGATTGAACTTTGTAATCCTTCATCATATTGGCAGCATCAAGAGGAACATGAAATTATGGCCTATAATAATGACCACCTTATTTGTCACCATCCTAGCCGCTATATTCGTCTGTTATAAGACCTTCCAAAAATGGAGAAACAACATCGCTACGTATTGTCATTGACACCGGGGACGGCCTTCGAACTAGCAAGGGAGGGGTTAACACATCCGGCCTGACATAAGTCATCGGCCTAAATTCTGCATGGGCAGCAAACCTGCAACTATATTCCTGCTTGCCATGCAATCGCTTCTCCGCTGACAACGCTCCACGCGCGGACGTCGTGACGTCTGAACTTGATCCATACAGCATAATTGCTGACACAGCGATTATAGGTCAGGGCTAGCTTAGTATAAGAACATTTTGTACTTTTAGTTTTTAGTCTTTTACGAACAATAAACAGAATCTGTCGATCCAAAATAATTATCTTATACTTAGTGACACCGCACAAGTGAAGAACAATATTAACTTATACATATATTCCATATTCCAAAATTTTTACATATCCATATACAAATTAAGATGTTGGGTCCGTCCACTGGTTCCTGTTTGGGGTTGCCGTTGGTGGGATCCAACTTATGGGTTGATTTATGTTGATTAGGATGAGATATGATTAAGTATCTCTCCTGCTACATGTTATGCCTTGTGGATCAGAAATATATTAGAGATGATAAGTTGTGTTTGTGGGCGGCAGATGAATTGATAGATGTCAGAGTGTTTAGGAGCTTCGGGTTTTATTTGCTTTAGATTAATTGTAGTTTATTTTATTTCGTAATGTACTTAATGTCATTTATTGTAGTTATTGTTTATTATAGTTATTATTTATCGTAGTTATCATTAATGTTCTCTCGATATCTGTCTCACACTCCTCTAAGCTCAACAACGACTGACTCACACGACAGACGCGCTAAACTTCCCTCTCTCTCAGAGAGTCAACTAAAATACTGGGATCGAAGAGTAGCAAGAGAGCAAGTGTGACCGACTCTCCTGCTACAACTCGGCCTGATCCTGATCCTTACATAATAAATGTTACAATAAGGTGAAATCTTATAACTACAAATTAGTTAAGGTACATTACATAAAAGTCTATTACAGTTAACATTATTTTCATTTGCTTAAGCATAACTTTCACTTTTTCATAACTTTTTCTTTTACCTATCCAATGTTTTATATTGTGGCTACTCCAAACACCTTAATTAGGGTTACGACTAAGCTGAAAGCCTTCCACATCCTTAATTAAAAATCGGTCATTTTTGAGAACGAAATTCTTCACCATAATATAATCCCCTGCCTTATATCCCTTTTGCTATTATACTGCTGCTCATTGCTGCGGCGTATTTCTGCAATGCACTTGTTCTCTCGATATCTGTCTCGCACTCCTCAACGCTCAGCAACGACTGACTCACACGACAGACGCGCTTAACTTCCCTCTCTCTCAGAGAGTCAATAAAAATACTGGGATCGAAGAGTAGCAAGAGAGCAAGTGTGACCGTCTCTCCTGCTACATGTTATGCCAAGTGCCGGAGTTATGCGTCTTTATTTTTTAATTGATTATACAAAACTGAATATGTTGAAGGAAATAAAAGAGAACTAAACCTAAGTACATAAATGGGAATATGAATCTAAAGCTAAATACATAAGAAGTAAATATGTAAGGCGTATGGTCATGCTTTGAGCTCTTGGTCAGACGCTGTGTTAGCGTATTTATGCTTATGTGGAGTTCGTCACATCGACGTTGCAGCTGCACAGATTCCTCTAAGACTTAGTGCGGGGGCAGTTCGCTAGATTGTTTGTTAACTTCTCCCTTCTAAGTTCATTGCCGTCCTCGGTGATGCATGACTCTTGGACGAATCTTTGCAAGATAGCAGCTGACTTCCTCTGGTACCGGCAATGACCAGCTACGACGATGCTACAGAGCAAGAAGCTTACGATTACTCCGATCGCGAACCATACCTTGGGGGATCCGTTGGATGTCATATCCTCATTCAGCTCCCTGATGGCGTTTAGCTTAATTTCATTCATTCGCTGTAGCAGGGGTAGACTTAACACATGATCGTGTCCCGTTATATGTAGCAAAGGGGAAGCCGGAATGCCAGGAACCTTGCTTATGACCTTGTTGTAGTTGACGTACATGGTCCCGTTTATCATAGCGCTTTTCTCAAACGTTTTAAGATGGGTTCCGTTGGCGTGTAACGTAGCGCCATCATCTACGCTGATGCTCGCAAGCTTGTTGACAATAATTATAATTGTCCCTTCGTCAACCCTTGTAATGGGCTCCAGGTGACTTTCTGCGTACGGCATATAGCTGATAGCCTTGAGTGTAATTCACGAGCGCATGTGTCATGCTTAGCCAGTTTGCAAAATATTACGTGATTGTTGGAATGCGTTATTCTGTGACCGCCTTCACTCCGTCGTCGCATTCTGCCACTATGTTTTCGTGTATCTGTGGTATGGTGTGGCCATGTGCCACGGAGAATATTATGATCTTCTTACACACAAGTTTAATTCTAGGATAATCTATAAGAATATGGATGGAATTATCGGAATGAAATATTCTATTTATGTTGGACACTCCCTTTAAACTGTCTATTGAGACTGTTGTGAACTGTTCGGTAAAAAGAGATTTTAAATCTTCTCGATCAAAAATAGCAGGGTTTATTATCTTAGATTTTGCAAGCGTGACAGTAAGCATAAGGTCTTGAATTTCTGTAATTAGCATTCTAATTCTTGCTAGTAACGTTTCGTATAAGTGTGGGATATCGGTAATTTCACCACTTCTGGATTGAATTATTTTATTAACAGTATTTGTAACTAAATTAATTTGCCTTTGAGTTTCTGTGTTAATTATTATTTATCTATTGCTAGATTGAATCAGCTGATCTGTTATTTTAATTCTTTTCAAATCTGCAGCATCAGGTGTTCCTGCCACAACCTTTAGCACTGTACCCAAAAAATCAAGACTTCTTGCTATCCTGTGGTGTGTCATAAACGCAGAGAAAAGATTTTTAACATGTTTTATGTCTACTTCTATAAATTTTCGCATGTTCGTCAGTAAAAATAACTCAGCCAGTTTTATAGTATCGTCTATGATATTCGTGAATTCGGTCAGGTTAGTCGAGTGTCTTAGATAGCTGCGTTGCTCCCACATTAAAACATTGCCGTTTACACAGGAATGTAATTTGCATTACCGATAATGCGTGCCCCTGCTGCAGCTAGGACTGATAGTATTATCGTGATTAACCTGTGGGAAATGTAAACAAGGACTATAGTAACTGTGTGGTTTGATGTAGCAAATGAAGAACTTTTTCAAAATTACTTCAAATTGTCGTTATAGACCACCCTCCCCTTAATAAGTAGGTACATAATAATTTGTTAATGAATGCCTTTTCACCTACGTCGAATACTCTATTTCGCCTATCTGGGTTGCATCTGTTGAGTTGATCTTGCTGGGCTTAGTTTATTTTGTCTTTAATAATTTCCCGCAAATCAGTGTGTTGTGCATGGATAACGTCAATTGTGGAATCGTTCCATACAATGGAGGTGCGTTTACTATGTCGATTTCGATTTGATTTTTTAACATCGTTGTCACAATAAATTGTCTTTATTTTTGGAAAAATATTGACTAACTGCAATATGGGGATAGAAATATCCGCTTCGGGACAGTAAGGGTTATACAACAGCAAATTCGGAAAACTTGTACACGCAGGTCAGGAACTGTTTGTGGTCAGTGGAGAATATATCGATATGCGACATTTCGCTGGGATAAGACGGAATGGGTGTTTTCCCAAGTTCTTGTTTTTTTGGGCGACGGTCGTTTTTAGCTGTAGTGCAGACTTTGCAATTTAAGACGATTTCAAGGGTTAATTTGGCAACCTTTGGGAAGTAATACTCCCAAAGTATTTGTTTGATATTTTCTTGCGCCGCTCTATACGCGCTATTATGTTCGGTATTAACTATCTGAATTTGCTTCTGTCGTATTGCCATATGTAATACTACCGCTGTGTAAGTTTAGGGTTAGAGCTGCCTGCGTTAGCAGATCGAAGCCTATTATGGCATCAAAAGTATCAAGGGTGTCTAAAATGAATAACGGGGCATTCTTTCCGAAAATTCTCATGAAGCATTTTTCTTTAATTTTACTGGACCCAAGTATAGAGTTCACAGTAAATGGGGTGTCGACAAGTGTTATGTTTCTTAACTCCTTTACGGATTTTACATAATTCTTTGCCAACTTTCTACCAGCCAACTGTTGCTCCCAAAATGATCTTAGTGCATAGAGGTTTTTTTGCCCTGTCTGGGCATTGAGCGATTTCCTTGCCTGTTATTTTCCCCTGGGTGGCTCCTATCTTCAATAGCTTTAGCATACGTAGCAGCATCTATGCTCCTTTCTATGCTATTCTCAGCCTCGGAGGGGCTTCTATTTTAAGTGAGCTTACGTGGATTCTTAGATGTTCGAGTTCGGCGTGAGTCTCGCCTCTTGAAGCGTTGTTCTTGTGCGTTAAGCGCGGTGCTGACTTGTCTAACACAGTGTCTCAGCGAAATAAATCTAAGAATAGAACCGCACACATTCAAACTGACAAATAAATTCAATGCAAATTAGTTACAAATTCAACGCAAATTACTCACAAAATCACTTTAAGCTGCGTTTTTTATTTATTATTTTTGTTTTTTGTTTTTGCAGTCTTTTTTTTCCGAACAGTCACTTACATGTTTGTAGGGTGGGAATTCTTAGAGGGTAATTCAATTCCGGTTGGGCGCCAATTAAGATGTTGGGTCCGTCCACTGGTTCCTGTTGGGGGTTGCCGTTGGTGGGACTCAACTTATGGGTTAATTTATGTTGATTAGGATGAGATACGATTAAGTATCTCAATCACCGTCCTTGTGGATCAGCAATATATTAGAGATTATAATTTGTGTTACCCCCCGGAGTTATGCGTCTTTATTGTTTAATTGTTTATACACAACTGAATATGTTGAAGGAAATAAAAGAGAACTAAACCTAAGTACATAAATGGGAATATGAATCTAAGTAAAGAGTAGGGTCATGCTATAAGCTCTTGGTCAGACGCTGTGTCAGCGTATTTATGCTTATGTGGAATTCGTCACATCGACGTTGCAGCTGCACGGATTCCTCTATGACTTAGTGCGGGGGCAGTTCGCTAGATTGTTGGTTAACTTTCATACATACATATATACATCAAGTTTTTCATATTCGCACAAATAGTTATATATTTTTTCCATAACCGCGACAAAATCTTGGTATCCCTTGTAGCCTATGTACATGCACACATAAGTCCCGCTTAACAGCTGTATACAGGCACAGCTGCAAGCTCATGTCCTGCCCGTCGCTGCAGTACCTGCTGCTGCCGTGTGCAGTGGTTGCTCGATTCTCGGCGGATACCGCATACCACGTGAAAAAATGGCTGAACGATCAGGAGGATGTGTTTCAAGTCCTGCAGCTGAATAACCGTCTACGCCAGGTTGCATGTCGTCGCATGCTGGAGGGTACGGCGGCAGTGTTGCTGCGCACGGGGTCTGTGCACAACTACGGGGAACTCAAATCAATCCTTATCCGAGAGTTTGGAGGCTTGTGCAGTATTGAAGAGGTGTACCACGCTCTGCATAGCCGGCGCATTAGGTCAGGCAAAGGATGCTTCAGATGCAGGAGATTGCAATGAATGCCACGATTCCAAAGAACGAGCTCGTCGACCTTATCATCGACGGGTACACCTGCGGGACAACTCTACTAGAGTCGGTATGTTGTACTCAGCTCGTACGATGGCTGAGCTGAAGCCCCGACTGGAACGCTACGAGCGCTCCCGTGTACAGGATGCCGCCGCCAAGGAAAGCGTCAGTGTTAAGGTGCAGCCAACGCCGACTGCCTTGTCGTCCGTGAACAAATCTTCAGGCCCTGCCACGAGTGAGACCAGATGCTTCAACTGCTCGGGATGGGGGCATTATAAACACCAATGCCCGAAACCGATCAGACCGCCGAATTCCTGTTTTAAGTGTGGCATAGTGGGTCAAATCTACAAAAGCTGCACGTCTCGGATTGGAACTGCCGCCGCCACCGCCAACTTTACCATCCCTGCCGCCACCGCTGATGATGTGGAAGTTAGACTAAACCATTTACAACTGGTGTGTGTTGCTTTTATTTGTGATGAAGTGCAAGATGGGAAATGTATAAATATGTTCTCCCTTCTCGATTCGGCCAGCCCGAAGAGTTTCCTACGCCAATCTGAAGTCCCCCCTCACTGCCGTCTTAGCCCCAGTAGATTGAACTGCCGTGGTTTAGAAAATAGTCAACTTCTGTCACTGGGTCAAGTTCAGTGTATTGTCCACTTCCTCAGTACTTAGACAATGAACACGTTTGAAGTTTTGCAGAATAAAGCAACCGAACTGCCGATAATTTATCTTCTGTATAAAACTAACACGTTTGTAAACTTAAGAAAAAGAAATATAAAAAAGAATGTATGTAACTTATGAATAAACCTACTGAAGGTAGGTATAGATGCGAAACTCACTGCTGTTCTGAAGTCATTTGACGTATTGAGAAATGATATAGCGGTACTACCGCACGGATTGTATCTGCCGAAGTGTTGTCTGATTCTCCCCTTCTAGAAACTTCTGCTGTACCTTCGGAAACACTGAATGATGCACTTATGGTTATAAATGCCATTGAGGTCCCTGCTGTCGATGAGTCAGAGTTTGATTTAGAGCCCACTTTACGGGAAGAGCAAGCCGCAGACTTAAAGTCTATTATTTCCACTGCATATGTACAGGTTCCCCCAAATTTAGTTAAGCCCGTATATTATGAGATGAAAATAGAACTGACTAGCCAAACGCCCATTTTCTGCCGGTCCCGCCGTTTGTCGCACCACGAACGCATCGAGGTGCTGAGATCTGTGATGATCTCTTAAAAGCTGCCATTATTCGCCATAGTAGTTCCGCTTACGCTGCCGCGATTGTCCCTGTACGTAAAAAGGACAACACCCTAAGAAAGTGTGTGGATTACCGCCCGTTGAACAAAATTACTGTTCGGGATCATTTTGTTTTTGGCATTCTCTTTCTCCATAAACTAGTCAACGGCGAAGTCATTTCTACCAATTTACTAGATACGCTGTATTTTTGTGTTCCCTCACGTCGGACCAGAAACTTTTTTCCTATTCACCTTAGTAGATGTCTGACTAACTACTCTCTTCACGAACCTCTTCGTGTTCTTTGCCAATCTTTTAACAACCTTTCTCTCCTCATCCTTATCTCTCCTCATCTTTCTGTCACTTCTCTTCGCGCTATACTTTTTAATCATCTACAGCGAAACCAATGAAAATATTCTGGACTTGGATTGGCTGCAACTCATCCCTGGCCACATTGGCTGTGAATCGGGGCATAGCTGGCACCTTGTGCAAATAAAACACCTCCACCGGGCCGGAGATGTTTAGTTGTGTATAAAGCTTAGCTACCTTCTTCATTTAATTACTATCTGTCTTTAGCTTAAGCTTTTTCGTCGACTGCTGTGTTAGTTGACGTAAATAAATAAATAAATAAATAAATTATGCGAAGCATCACCTCCCTGCTGTTAGTTTCGATGAGGGTGATTTCGTAGTTATCAAGAATGTGGATACTTCGGCAGGTACAAACAAAAAACTTATCAGGCGGTATCGTGGCACTTACGTTGTTCATAAAAAACTTCAGAATGACCGGTATGTCATCCGGGATGTGGAGGGCTCTCAGCTCACCCAACTGCATTATGATGGGGTACTAGAAGCCTCCAAACTGAAGCTATGGATAGCCCTTGATAAAGAGTGGACTCTGATATCCAAACAAAGGCCACTTAATGTTATTATTTACCCCCATTGTTAGCAACTAGAATCGAGGTCGATTCCTGAGAGTAGGAAGCTATCTACATATCCGCAACCCCTATCCGGGAGGTGCCAGAATCAGTGCATGGCAAGGTCTTCCACCTAATATTAACGGATCCCACGTTCCGCTTCGGTATTTGTATTTATTTATTTATTAACGGCAACTAACCAGCATTTGACGAAAAAGCTTAAGCTAAAATACAGATAACAAATTTATTAAAGAACGTACCTAAGCTTTATACACAACCAAACATCCCCGACCCGGTGGAGTCGTTTTATTTCCACGAGGTGCCAGCTATGCATCTATTCACAGCCAGTGTGGTCAGGGATGAGTTGCAAGCAATCCAAGTCCAAAACATATTCAGCGGTTTCGTTGTAGATGATTGAAAAGTATAGCGCGAAAAAAAGTGACAGAAAAATGAGGAGAGATAAGGTGAGAAAGGTTGTTAAAAGATTGGCAAAAGGTTCGTGAAGAGAGTAGTTAGTCAGACATCTACTAAGGTGAATAGGAAAAAAGTTTCTGGTCCGACGTGAGGGAACACAAAAATATAGCGTATCTAGTAAATTAGGAGAAATGACTTCACCGTTGACTAGTTTATGGAGAAAGAGAATGCCAAATACAAGCCTACGGTTGTAAAGTGCCGAACCCTCGGGTCCCAATCAGGACCGCGTAACGCGAACTTAAGGATTTGCTTCTGAACCGATTCAATACTGCGCTGGTGAACATTATTTTGAGGGATCCACACTGGCGAGCAATATTCTAGATTAGGGCGAACTAACGAAGTGTATAAAATCTTTGTTACGTAGGGGTCATCAAATTCTTTGGCCCAACGTTTTATGAAGCCAAGAAGACTGCATGCTCTATTGACAATTGAAGAGATGTGAAAATTAAATGAAAGTTTTGGGTCAAACAAAACGCCTAAGTCTTTGAATGATGGTACACAATCTAGCAGAACAGACTTGATAGAGTAATGTGCTAGAAACGGATACAAACGACTGAATGTCATAAAAGAACACTTAATTTTTCTTAAACGGCTTAGGTATTGCGGAAAGTTTGTCAATGCCACGGTAGTTAGAAATATCCGATTTGTTGCCCTTTTTAAAAAGCGGAATAATAAAAGGAATAATAAAAGAAGAAATCGAACACATTTTAAGGATGCAAGGTATATTATCAGACCCAGGTACGAAGGAAGTCTTCATAGATGATAAACTATACATAATACAGTCTTCAGTAATACTTGGAAAAAAAATATAATTTAAATGTGGGATTGAAAGGGGATAGGGTGTGGGATCCGAAACAGTAGTAGAATAAGTCGACTGAAAGAATATAGCAAACAGATCTGCAATATCTGAATCATTATTAGCAGTCTGGTCATTAAGTCTGAAGGTGGAAGGTAGTACATTAGAGCGTCTTTTGGAATTAACAAAGTTGAAAAATCTTTTGTGGTTCTTATAGTGTTTAAGATTAAACATCGTGGTCAGCTGAAATGGCTTCACCAAATCAGATTAACCAAAGAAATATACAAAACGAAGCATAAACATAAGTCATAAAAATTCATATTGCAAGTATTGCTAAAAATCAAACAAACATGCATGCAAAAAAACATGCTTAAGACCAAAACGGCGCAATATCAAGTCGCCAACGCTAAGCATGAAATGTAAACAATTTTTATATAATAAGCAGTTTTAAGAACAATTGTCGCCTCGAGCCTAGAGTCTAAGAATTGATTTAGATACACAACATTTCTTTAAATAAAATCAGTTCATAATTTGAATTCGAATGAAGATTGGGTTAATTTTCCTTCTCTCCGGGAATCTCTAATCATATAGATCCCTATATGATCCCTATATTTTTTTTCAAAACGGGAGCGATTTTTCAAAAAAAAAAATGGACATTTCTTTTAAAAATTTATAAAATTAAAATAAAGACTAACTTTAAAAAACCGCTTGGGTCAAGTACACACCAACTCAATCACGTACAAATGAAAAACAAAAACTTTTGCCAAATTAATTTGTTTAAACAAATTATGACCAAATATCATAATGTTTTCAAAGTTACTGCAGATTGATAATGAAAAACAAAATTTTTGAAATCGGTTAACAACTTTTTAAGTTATTGTACGCAACGACATTTTTTGAAAAACATAATTTCGAGATAATCGCGTTAAAAGTTTTTTCGTTTTATTCAATTTTTATTTGACCGTAATTATTATATTAGTTCATAAAATAACTTGAAAATTTAGAGTTTTCGGGGTCGCTGATTACGAATTCAAATTACTTTTGCCAAATTAATTTGTTTAAACAAATTATGACCAAATATCATAATGTTTTCAAAGTTACTGCAGATTTATAATGTATGGGAAAAACTAAGTTTAGAAAATAGTTTATAAATTTTTAAGAACAACAATATAGAATATGTATTAAAAAAGAGCCAAATATGAGAATTTCAGCATTTGTAAACTTGGAAGTCATTGTCTATTCCTGAGAGACATTCTGCCTTCCCTGGTTGGCAGTATCCCTCGAATACTTTGAAAACTGCTTTTTGACCCTCATTGAAAATGCAGGCAGATAAATATGCTGCAATGATCACTGGTATCACACCGAACGGAAGATGTTTTGGGGTCATTTTCCAAATCAACTGATTATAACTTTCATTGTTATTTTGCGTAAATCCGCCGAAACAACGTTGAAGTAATTCATCTTTTGACAAATCTTCGTAGATTGGTTTGATTCCTTGTAAAATATCGGCAGGAAGTGGTTGGTAGGAATGTATAAATCCGGGAATGTTGTTATTCTTCGGCTTCTTGGGAAGCGCAGCGAGAGCCCGCTGCTATTCACACCATGAGTCTTCGCCGACGAGACATTTCATATGTTGGGGATTTTTATCGGTTGAACTATAATGAAAAAACGTAGCCCAAACATTGTTTCTCATTTTTTCCTCCGAATCCGGATTACGGCGTATCGCTAAACCGTAGTAAAAGGTCAGCTTGTCAACAATTTTTCCAGTCAATTTACCCTTACCACCAAACCCATCCTCTTCTGCACATGCCAGATGCACTCCTTTTGCACATCAAGGTCCTCATAGGGTGCTGCTTTCTTCACGGCGGAAAAGGTTTTGGAATCGCCGTCTCCAATGTAGTTTGCGTTCTGTACCCCGTGCAAGGTTTCGGAGCGTTTGAACATTTCTATCATTGCGTCAACCTCCATCTTCCCAGATGATCCAAAATGATTCGCTGCGCAAACAGGTTTATGTTCTTCAAACCACTCGGCATAATCGTCAGCTTGTTGGTTCAAAACTTCTATCACGGTGGTCGAAATGTTTTTCGTTATAGTATCGTAAGTGCACTGCTTAAAAATGGTGGCATGTCCATAAAGCCGCAAAATTTTGCACATCCCGCTGCCCCCTCACCAAGCAATCTCATTGTCAGTGTAAACCGTCTATTTAGTTCATACGCGCGATCAATAACACCACACGAACTGGTTGAATGATGAACCATTGAATGGCACATCAATATCCGGATTTAATTTGATCCGGTTTCTTTCGCGATATGCTGAAACTCATTTCGTTCACATCGACGCCTCTCAGATTGATCATTACCGTCTTATTTTGGACCTCGACTCATATTGATTTTGGGAAAAATACAACAACAACAAAATTTATGATAATGTATTTGCTTTCATGTATTTCCACTTGACTCGTGTATTTCATGTATTTCCACTTGACTGATTGACTCGCCAAAAATAATATACCGAGCACAACATATATAACTCCTTAATTCACACACCACCACAAAATCATTGATTCCTCTAACTGGATATCCTTCCGCTTTTTCAGCTTGCCAAGCACAACATTTGTTATTACCAATATTTCCACACCCATTAACACATTACTTACACACTTTCATACACTTGTATTAGAGGTGGAGAAACATCGATGTTTGCTACTATCGATGTTTTTCCTAAAACATCTATGCTTCGTAACTTTTTTTTTAAAAATTGACCTTTTTTCATCAATTGTCAAAAATTGTTTTTGGGTTTTGTTTAATAAACATTAACATGTCGACCACAATTGGCTTGACGCGCGTTCGAAGAGAGGAAATTATTTGTACCGCTTGCTAAAAGCCCCTTTCGACCCGCAGGACGTTGCGGGTACACATATAAATTTTATGTCCATCTCCTTCAATGATACGATGAACTTACATTTTGCATAAATTGGACCAAAAATTTTAAGCTTCAAAACTTCTTTAACTAATAGATTTATAGTGTGTGCACAACATGGGAAGTGCCCAACTTGAAGAAGTTCACCTGCCTTTCATATAATATGAGCATTGTCGGTGACTAAAAAAAAACTTTTCCATAAGACCGCACTCTGACATAACCACTCGAATAGAGTCTGCAACATTTACAACATTGCAACATTGTCGTTGTTGACAAAACAGATGGATTAAGTTTAAATTCAGAATATATGAAATGGTATGGTCAAATATCCTTCATTTGCTTTTGAAGTCCAGACGTCGGTTGTGCTTGAAACGTACCTACATATATTTGGCAGCAAAACATATCTTTGTTATGTTTTGGACGGTAATGTATGTATTTATACATATATTTAAATTATGTTTCGGTACTTACCATTTATTTTAGCTTTATTAAAAGCAAATGGACTGCTTGAAAGTTGTTTCAGAACACATTTGAAATGATCCCCAATTGGACGAGTTATATATGAACCTTTTTCCAAATATTTTAGAATTGCTGCATTCGTACGATAAAATAGCTCCAGAGCTTCAACAGACAATGTTGTTGGATTATTATGATTTATTTTGATAGGATATGTGGCGTTACTGTCATAAAGAAAGTTGGATGCCTGAAAAAAAAAAAATAATGGTAACTAAAAATATTGTAAGATAATTTTTTCTCCCAAATCGTGTTAAAGTTGCAAAAATGGTTTTTAAGTTGTGACTCTATTCCGTGCGAATAGTCTAGGTTTATGCTTACTTAACTTTACCCTTAAAGAAAAAAATAGAGTATGTCGATGTTCATTACACCTTTGTGCACTACTTATGAAGTATAGCAGGTTGCAGAGATGGATATAAAGAAAGAAATATTACAAAAACGTTTTCTCTTAGTTTTTATACCATGCACCCATAGGTTAAAATGAAGCATCCTGACGCATCCATGGCCGGCTAAAAAACTGTCTCAGCCTCAAATTTGACTTCCCATGACACCTTTTAAAGAATATGTTTATGTGGGTCTAGAATATCATTCGAAGTCCATCTGCCCTTCTGCTTCATTGCTTGCTTGGCAAGTGAAATGACATCTTTTCTGGCTGGTAGTGTTAATGCTACGCCCAGCCGACTAGTTCTATTGGGAATATCTTTGTCATAACAAAAAAGGATTATGCAAAATTGTGCGAAGCCCACTGCATCCGCAAAACGCTCCAAATATTTTATGAATTTTTCAAGACTTGCACAATTTTAACCTGTTCGACGATCTTTGAGTTGCTGGTCTGTAAATTGTATTCCTGCATTCGAAAGCCACTGTCTGGTTATACTAATTGAATTGACCGTCTTCTTCGTTGCTGGGCCGAGTATCAAGCCCTTTGGAACGCCTCCTCGTAGTTCATGTATTCGTTCTTACGGCAATATTTCCGAATTTAGTCATTAACCGGCCACCGCACCCGAAATATATTCATCGATACTTCTACTCTAGTTTGTTACAAGACAATATTTGTTTAATGAATTTTAAGTACGCTGTAAAATACTCAGTCATTAAAGGCTGCGTGGAATATTTATGGCACTATTCTACATTTTCTTTGTAAATCGCGTGAATAGGGATTCCGGGATAAGGAAAATAACCCAATCTTCATTCGTTGAATTCAAAATATGAACTCATTTTATTTACAAAAGTACAAAGTTTACATAGGGAATCTTAGGCTCTAGGAGGTAACAATTGTTCTTAGGAGATCTTATTCTAGTACGACTCACACCCACGTATTCGGGGGTTGAAAAATTATTATTATTTTGGGCACGGCGTCGGCCACTTGACGTCCTGCCGTTGTAATCGTGTGGGTTAGTTTACAATTACAAGTGTTTTTCCCACACTGCGTGTGGCTGATTGTAATTCTAGTCATATGCTAGGTTAGTTGTTTGTGCCAAAGTAGTAAGTAAGTAAAGTACAAACAGCTGTATTATATTTTCATTAGTGCATCTGATTTGGTGAAGCGGCTTCCGATGAACACGATGTTTATTCTTAAACATTCTGCAAATAATAATTGTTAAAGAAGCAAGACCAACTACATAATGGAAGTTTAACTCTAGCAAACCAATATTATGTTGCTTTAACGATTATAACTGACTTCCTGTTCTTTTGTATTCTGCCGTATGGTTTAGTAAATTGGCTTCTACTGAATTTTATATTATATTTGGCAAATTACTAATATCACCCAATGCTTACCAATTTCTGTTTCGGGATATCTATCCACTCCTGATGTGTATTACTGTGTTGACTTCTAGCCTTTTTATATGGTAAAAACTTTCAAGACCAATTACACCTGCCTTTAAGCCAATGTGGCTTTTGCTCCACTGTTTTGATATTACGCGGATAGCTGAAATTTGAGCGGTTCTTCTGTATAAATATTGTCCCTTTATGGACATTTTGCAATACCTGCCCTCTCTGTAGTACTGACTCTGATAATTTGTTACTGGAATCTATTTTGACGTTATTTTTTAAATTATCTTTGTTTATTTCTACCATTGCCATTTGAACATTCCTTTTTTGTACTGGCTCAGGGATATATAATTTTTCTTCCCCAGTTTTTACTTTATCTCCAATGTGAGGTCCTGCCGGAGGCCATAAATTTATTTCTTGAGTTTTGATGTTTAGTTTGTTTGGCATTGTATTTTTTATATTGACATTTACTTTTCTTCTTCTCCCTCGCTGTTCAAAACTTGTGGCATCTATAGTTGTTGCCACTACAGGTTTTTACTTTTTCGATTCGGTGCATCCCGAATTTTTGTAACTTCCCCTTGTTTAATTCTAGGTAATTTTAAAATTTGAGCCGCCTCTTCAGACAAAATTGTGCTCTGTGACCCGTTATCAAAAAGGGCTCTTAGAGTTTTATATCCTCCATTTGCCAACAGTGTTGTTTGTGCCGTTACACATGTATTAATACTCTAATATTTTTCTTGAAAATGGAGTAGAGTATGGTGACCTTTACTGCACAATGAACAGACCATTTCATTAGTGCATCCTTTATTGCTTGAATGGTTCAAGCTTCTTGTACAAAGCTGTACTTTTTTGGTCATTTCAAACCTTTCAATGGGTGTCAAACCTAGAAATTTATAGCACCGATGTGCTTTATGCCCGGCAACTTTGCAAATCGGACATTTATCTTCGAATACCACATTATTTGACCCACTTTGTACCGGTTTTTTCTCTTCTTTGCTTATTGCACTTAGCGAACAACATCTTTGCTCCAAGTATTCCATGACATCAGATAGCAGTTGGATCTGCCTTGTTTTTGTAATCTGACTCTCGAATGATTGCAGAGCCTCTCTGTAAAATTTCCTTAGCAGCAGTTGAGCGAATAATACGTCAACTTCATCGGACAAATTCAATTAAGTGTATTGACTCATTAATTATGTCAATCACTCCCTTTACACTTTTTGCGGATTCATTGTTGATCATCGGTAAATCAACGATCCGACTTAATTGTTCGGAAAATACCCTCCGATTATTCTCATTCCGCTTGGTAAATAACTCCCAAGCGGCACTATAATTGTCAGCTGAACCTGACTATAGATGAGCTACCATGCTCCTTGCTTCGCTCTTTAACGAGGATTTTAAATAATTGAACTTAAGGGACAGACTTAAATCCTCTCTTTTTTCAATTAATTCCGCAAATAATTCCACAAACATCCCATTCTGTAGGTTCTCCAGAAAATGTGGATCCCTGTATTTTTGGCAACACCGGTAGTTCGCCTTTCACGGTAACATTTTCAACTTTCAATTTTTTGTTATCGTTTCTTTTCTCTTCTAATGCTACCAAGGTATTCTGAAGGTCGAACTCCAATTCTTCTATGAATTGGACGTTTCATTATATCTGTATAGTTCTGTATAAGCCTGGCACACCTGTACCTTCCTGAACAACAATTTTATTTTCTTAATATACATTTCGCCTGTTCTAATGTCTATGGTACGTAAATCTTTGCTCACCATGTACAAATATTGCTGGAGATGACGGACCTTTTCTTCAAATTTTTCCTGGCTAACATTGGCGTTCTCATTACTGGAGGTCGCAATCCCACGCGACTTTCCTTTGCTGTCATCACACATTTCTGACATATTCGCATCTGCTTCACTGACTTCACTTGACTCTCCTTTGGCTATTAATTTGGCTGCCATATCTAAACCTTCTTCATATGTTCCATCTGTGTAATAGAGGTGTTCGGTTACTCTGTAGCATTTGGCTATGGATTAGTTACCATATTACCATTATTTCTGTATGTCCCTTACTTCGTTAAGAATTTTGCTAGTTAACTTACTAGCATCTAACTCTTCTATCTTCTTCAACCTTTTATGCAACTCGTGTTGCTTCGCTACAATATTTCAGTTTTGGTAGGGAACATTTTATATGGTGTACTTTTATATGTCGCACATTACTCTTACTCTTACTACAGATGTACTCGCAATATGGTGAGTCCAATGGTCCAGGGCAGTCCGTCCGTTTTTTTTTTACTGTGTCGTTGCTCAGCTGCTGTTATCCACGGCCAATGGGCTCAGGCGGTGCAGGTGACGGTCCTCGCACCAGACTTCCTTATATTGGCAGTGAATGTTCTCCATCGGCCTCTTCCTTGCAACTATCTTGTTGCTCTGCTGCTGTTTGTAGTTGCCCACTTGCATCTACATATAGTGTATATATACACTAGTTCACTTTTTTTTCGATATTAGGGCTTCGAAGACCACACCCACCAACTCCATAATTAATTTTTTGTTACCGCCGCCGAAATTATTGCAGTTGCTCGACTAGCCGAACTGCCTTTATACAACTCGGTCGCAAGCACTTTTTATTTATTAAGCAATATTTTGCTTTTATATTATACTCTGTCTCTTACCACTGGTGAGGGAAAACAAGAGTTATTTTATTTTGCTACCTATAGCTGATCTTAGCATTTAAATTTGCATAAGAATTCAGACTTTAAGGAGCTGATTCAATGTCTGAGTCTCTTACCGCTGGTGGGGGAAAACTACAGAGTACCTTTTTCTCGAAGGACCAAAATGAATAAGGATTCCGGGAGAAGGAAAAATAACCCAATCTTCATTCGTTGAATTTAAAATATGAACTCATTTTATTTACAAAAGTACAAAGTTTACATAGGGAATCTTAGGCTCTAGGAGGTAACAATTGTTCTTAGGAGATCACACCCACGTATTCGGGGGTTGAAAAATTATTATTATTTTGGGCACAGCGTCGGCCACTTGACATCCTGCCGTTGTGATCGTTTGGGTTAGTTTACAATTACAAGTGTTTTTCCCACAACGCGTGTGGCTGATTATAATTCTAGTCATTTGCTAGGTTAGTTGTTTGTGCCAAAGTACATCTGTATTATATTTTCTTTAGTGCATCTGATTTGGTAAAGCCGCTTCAGATGAACACGATGTTTATTCTTAAACATCGCGTTTATACCTATAGCTACGGTGACTTATAAGTTAATCGTAAATGTATTTTAAGATACTCAACTGAGTACTGCTGCTTTGGTATTGATCTATGTATATTTTGTAATCATATATTTAAGGGTAGCTTAAATAAAAGACACGGTCACATGAGTCGCGTAAGTCATTTGTGTTCACCGATATTTCAACATATGTATATTTATGGATTGGTCAGCTTTTTTTTAACAAATCTGTTCGTCTACACACAAAAACTGTGACATAGGCTCTTTTTTAAAATTATAATTAAATGAATGAAAATAATCAATTTCAATTGAAATATTCCAAAATAGTTTTTTTTATAACAGACATGAAAAGCATTGGGTTCAAGAGCATCGGTAGTACCGGCAGCAAAACAGTACTCGCGGGTAGCAACTCTTGACACTCATTCACAACTGTACAATCGTGGACAAAAGTATTTTGACTTCACGTTGTCAAGTGTAAAATCGATTTTTTCTGGAAACTGAGAGGAGTAACGGTACCCTTTAAATTTTCAATAGAGAGATAGTATCAAAGCTTATAAGAAACCAAAAGCTTGCAGTGATAACGGTAAATATGAAGTTGCTGTATTTATTTGAGTTAAAGATTATGCTTATATGGCTGGACAAAAGTATTTTGACATTGCTTTTCATATTGATTTTCGTTGATGCTTTTGCGCTACATATCACGTGTTTAATTTTTTTAAGTGAGTTTAATTATCTTTATGAATATTAGTTGGTGTTTTTGTATATTTGGTTTTTTTTTTTTTTTGTTAAAATATGGGAAAAACACGTGAATTAAGTGAACTCATTAGAAATGAAATGGTCACAAAGTATAATGCAGGTATTTCTGTGGATTACCTTAGCAAATTATACAAAGTGCCAAAACAAACTATTTATTATCAAATAAATAAGCAAAAAAACAATCAACCACTTAAAAATAAGGTCCGAACGGGAAGACCACGTAAGACAAAGCCTATTCAAGACCGCATAATATTGAGAAAGTTCAAGGAAAATGTGCTAATTACACCACAAGCAGCATCCATTGAACTAAGTGAGCAATTAAACATACCAATAAGTAGAAAAACTGTCGAAAGACGGCTAAAGGAGGCCAATTTTTCAACCTATATTGCTCGTCCAATTCCTTTCATTTCACCAAAAAATAAGCTCAAAAGGTTAACATTTGCCAAAACATATTTACACAAGCCAGAATCGTTTTGGGCACAAGTATTATGGACAGACGAAAGTTCTTTTGAGTATCATGGATCGAAAAATATACTGTTTATTGTAGATTGCCCAGAAATATTCGCAAAAAAATAAGGCCTGTGTGCGAGCGAGTATCACATGGCAAAGGATCGGTTATGTTCTAGGGTTGCGTGTCCTTAAATGGTGTGGGCGATTTGGTCCCAGTTGATGGAACAATGAACAAGGACAAATATTTGCGTGTCCTAAATGACAACGCATTTACATCCGGTGACCGGCTCATTGGACAGGCATTTGTGCTGCAACAGGACAACGCTCCATGCCACAAGGCGCATATGATAACAAAGTTTTTAAGCGATGTCGAAATCAATACATTAGATTGGCCACCTCAAAGCCCTGATTTAAACATAATAGAGAATGTGTGGGCTTAGATTAAAAGAAAACGCAGCGCTGACTTATCCAGAACGCGTGAGCAGACGATTGCTGAAATTCAACGACTTTGGCAGGACATATCCTTGGAAACGCTACAAAAATTGGTCAAATCAGTTCCTGTACGCTTACAAAAGGTCATTGATGCCAAAGGAGGGTTTACTTTTTATTAATATAAACCTATTTTTCAGCAAAGTTTACTTTATCTCACTTTCTATTAAGCAACATTGAAATGTCAAAATACTTTTGTCCAGCCATATAAGCATAATCTTTAACTCAAATAAATACAGCAACTTCATATTTACCGTTATCACTGCAAGCTTTTGGTTTCTTATAAGCTTTGATACTATCTCTCTATTAAAAATTTAAAGGGTACCGTTACTCCTCTCAGTTTCCAGAAAAAAGCGATTTTACACTTGACAACGTGAAGTCAAAATACTTTTGTCCACGATTGTATGGCATTCAGTCATTGGCTCTCGGAAGAAGCTATGCTACCTTGAGCTACAATGTACTTAAGTACAAAAAAAAAAAATTTGCATTCCATTAAAGAAATGAACTTTCATTGTAATGCTAGTTGGTTGAAATTTGATTAAAGTTTTTGAATTGACATCCACCATTTTTAAGATATTAGGTAAAATTATCAATATATTTTAACAAAGCACTATTTCAAAATTATCTATACCATTGTTATGATATTTATTTTTTTAAACGATTCTAGAACTAGCATTTAACTACATTTAGCTTCGACGTAATTCGCAATTTGCCTTAAATTTGAAATGACAAATATTTTAAGATATTGAACTTAGTAAGTGCATGGGAAAAGATTCACTTATTGTTTTTGAGCAAGCTGTGAGGAACATTATATACACAAGAATAATGTCCCACACAACAAACAAGCTACAACAAACAAGATACAAAGCCACAATACATAAGATACAAACAGCCAGATACAAACGCAGCCAAGACACAAACTAAAGTATAAGAGTGAAATCGGATGTAAATGATCAAATAAACAAGGCCAGCCGAACATTGCCGATCGAACCCCACGCAACCGCTGGCGATTTTCGTACAAGCGGGAAGATGCGTGGGAGACATAATGCGATAAGTTCGGTCGTATAAGAGCCAATGAAAGAGGCCAGCCGAACATTGCCGATCGAACCCCACGCAACCGCTGGCGATTTTCGTACAAGCGGGAAGATGCGTGGCAGACATAATGCGATAAGTTCGGTCGTATAAGAGCCAATGAAAGAGGCCGGTCGAACATGGCCGATCGAACCCCACGCAACCGCTGGCGATTTCGTACAAGCGGGAAGATGCGTGGGAAACATAATGAGTATTAGTGGCTGTATAAGAGTAAATGAAACCGGGCTTGAGGGCATAATTGCATGCAAAATAGGGCATTGGCCTCATTAGATAAATTAAGAGCATGGAGAGGCAAATGTAAATGCATGCATTAGCGTACATACACGCACGTCACACGTACACTATGCGTGAGTGACGGCATGGGAGAATACCGGTGGCCAATGGGCCGCGCGATGCCTACGTCACGCTCATTAGAGCGAAAGCAGTTAGAATGCGAGCGCCAAAAGAATTTCGGGAGCGAGAGAAAACAAAAGTGAGGGCCAAGCAAGCCCGAAAGACGGGTGCGGGGGGCGCTTGGTACCGAAACGAAACCAAGTGAGGGCTATGCTTGTGAATCGGGGAGTAGGGGGGAAAGCAAAGATGCGAGAAGCAATGATGGTTTACGGAGGTGTGAGGGGAATATGCAAGCCGAAGGGGGAGGGATGAAGCCATGGGGAAGCCCTCTATCTGATGGATGCGAGATGCATATGAAAGTGTATTTGCATGGGGATTTAAATAATACAATATATTAAATTAATCAGGCTATTTATGTTCAAATGATAATTTTAGTTAACACAATTAGTATATATGTATGTAAATATCAATATTGAGCAAATATGGGTGAAATTGGGTATGACGAGTGAATCAAAGGGAGCGACGGGCGACGGCAGCGCTGGCAGAGAAAGCAGAGAGAGTCAACGGGATATGAAGGGCGGCCAATAGAAAGGCGACGCCAATGCGTGAAAGTGATGGAAGCACGTAGATACAAGGGAGCTAGACAAGGACAAGGAAATAAATGGGCGCTCAGCCACAAAGAAAGTGGACATATGCGCAAAGGCTTTACGGGACTTTCACCACGCATAGCAACAAGTGGATGCGTGGGTGAAAGCAGAGGGCCGATGGAAATGTACCAGCTGTATAGCGGTACTACACCAAGATATTCCTGAGGCCGTGGGAATTGCCTATATAAAGGCAACGCCCATCAAGCAGGATCATCAAGTCATCAAGACGTGATCAAGCAACAAGTAATTAAGGCCTTACGAGTAACCTTAAGAAACTTAGCAAGGAAACACAAGGGGCAGCAGAAAACTAAGAACTATACAGGCCTTACGAGTAACCTGTACAGTTCCACTTGATAGCAACAAGTCCTTAAATAAGGATAATAAACACCGTACCCAAGCTAGAGTAAATTTGAGAGAAGCCAAGCAATCTCCAGGAGTACCCAAGGTCAATGGAAGGCACGAGGATATATCCTACTGCCGAAATTCCAGGATCTATATATCCTGACGAGTACCAATTTCTGAGGAACATCCTGCTTCGTGATAACAGCTACGGGATTCATCCCAGAGCCTTAAAGCAAAAGCATTCTCAACGAACTCAGCGAAAAGGGCGCAGAGGTGTGTAGCGCAAATCAAGCACACGATACGGATCGAGACAGTAACCAGCAACGGCTATAGGAGCAAGAGGAAGACGAGAAGGGTCGACGAGGGATTCGAAGTGACTCACCAACGCTGCCCAAGCCCAGAACTACCATCGAGAAACCGTCATATCCAACCGAGCCCACCAACGATTTGAATAAACATACAATTAAGCATTAACAACTGAAATCAAACGTGTTTTAATTTCACCGGGGCACAAAATAAATTTGTTGTGCCGAACCTAGCCCAAGAGATATCGTAAATATCCCGAAGGACAAAAAAGGATCGTTACAACTGGCGCCCAACGTGCTATACTGGTGAAATTTTAACAAAACAAAAGTTTGAAAATTGTAAAGAAAACATCAAAATGGGGAAAAGATGGATTTACCACATGAAGAAGGAGGATTTGTTACAGACAGGCCAAAGGATTGGGATCGAGATGACCGGCACAGTGGAGGAAATGAGGAAACAGCTAGGCGAGTGGGTAGAAACGAATGAAAGGGACCCAGACTGGAAGGAGGAAATAAATAGATTGGAGACAAAATACTCGAAAAATCTGAAAATGAAAACAATAGCAAGCACATCAAAAACATGCGAAAATGGCGTAGACAAGGAGGCCGATGAATTCCAGAAAATAAACATCGCCACACTAGCAATTCCTCCATACTTACCACCAAGATGGGGAAGCGAAGGAGCCCTAGACAGCGCAGAAACAAAGAGGGACATAAGGAGACAAACAATAGACCCCAAGAAAACGGCAACACATACAACAAACAGGACCACCGAATACGCCAAAGTGGCAAAACAAGTGAGAGAGTGGACATTCAGATTCGATGGCAATTCCAGACCGCTAGAGTTTATAGAACAGATCGAGTGGTCAGCAGACATGTATGGCATCGAGCTGGACATGATCCCGAGAGCAATGCCAGAACTCTTGAAAGACAGAGCACTCAAATGGTACGTCGCAAACAATAAGCAGTGGCGAACATGGAAGGAATTCGTGGAGGGCTTCAAGAAATATTTCCTGCCAAGAGGATTCTTCAACAAATTGGCGGATCAAGTGAAAAATCGCAAACAAAACAGAAACGAGTATTTTAAGGATTATATGATCGACATGCAAACAATGATGAGACCCCTCAAAATACCAGAGTACGAACAATTGGAGGTTATATTAGAAAATTGCACTCCAGATTTGAAGATATTCGTTCGGCCGCACAGAGTCAGAAACCTAGAGGAGCTGATGAAGTTGGCGGATGAACATGAGATGCTTGAACAAGAACGAGCAGATTTCCATCGCCCAAATAATGCTCAAAGAACACACAACAACCAATCAAGCCACAGAGGAGAAAATAATTAAGGGCCAGCAGTCACACAGTGCCGGAGATGCCAAGACAACGGCATGGAGAACAATTCAAGACCAAGCCAAGAAAATAAAAACATCCAAGATGGAAAAGTTTTGAACCCAAACCAGGCATGCCGCAGATGCGGAGGAGCCGGACACTGGGCAAGGGAGTGCAACAATCAGAGACTCATTTTCTGTTGGCAGTGTGGAAGGATTGGGAAAAGAACAAAAGAATGTTGTTGGAGTTCGGGAAACGAAAGGCGGTTCCAGCCTATCAGGGGCGAGCAGGGACCCAGCCAACAAGCTCCTCACCACTTATAGGCCAACTAATAGAGGAAGAGGATCAATTGTCGGCAATCATCGAAGTAGCAGGAGTACAGATGAAAGCGACAATTGACTCCGGAGCCACGAGTAGTTTCATCAGCAAACAGAGTTTGGAAACAGTGAGGAATAAGGGAAAATGTGAGAACACACACAAACAGGTATACATGGCGGACGGAAAGGTGCGAGACATTGAAGAGCAATGGACAGGATACGTGAGATTTGGGGACAAGGAAATCCACATGCCATTCCTGGTCATGCCAGAAGGAATGGATGCGCTGATACTAGGTTGGAATTTCCTCCGGATTATGAACACAGAGATATCGTGTGGAGGCCACAAAGTGATAATACCGACAGTCAAGCGAATACAGGGCAGGCTGGTAGAAAGAATATCCATCATGGTCACTCAGAATAGTGATCAACAAGAAATACAAAGTTTCCTAAATCAGGAGTTGAAGGAATTAGGGAAAGTGAAGGGACTGTCAAAGGTGGGGATACATCGCATAACGATGAAGGATGATATCCCAATAAAACAAAGATACTACCCGAAGAATCCAAAAATACAGGGAGAAATCAACACAAAGGTCGATGAACTGTTGACAATGGGATGCATCGAACCATCACAAAGCCCCTATAGCTCACTCATAAAGATGGTGAGAAAGAAACAGACGGGAAAATGGAGATTATGCGTAGATTTTAGACAGATTAACGCAAAATCTATAAAAGATGCATACCCAATGCCACGCATCGACTACATCTTAAACCAACTACGTGAAGCGAAATTTATAAGCAGCCTAGACCTGAAGGACGGCTATTGGCAAATTCCATTGGAAGAAAACAGCAGGCCAATGACAGCATTCACAGTCCCAGGGAAAGGTTTATTCCAATGGAAAGTAATGCCATTCGGGTTACACTCTGCATCAGCAACGTTCCAACGGGCACTGGACCAAGTCATCGGCCCAGAAATGATACCAAACGCGTTCGCCTATCAAGACGACATAGTGGTGGTAAGCAAAACAATCTCAGAATACATGATCCACCTACAAGAAGTGTTCAGGAGATTGAAAGAAGCAAACCTGAGAATAAATGCCGAAAAGTGCCAATTCTTCAGAAAAGAGCTAAAGTTTCTAGGACACTTGGTAACAGAAAACGGTATTGCAACGGACCCAGACAAGGTGGCAGCAATAGCCCAATTGAAGCCGCCCATGTGCACAAAAGAATTACGGCAATACCTAGGGGTGGCCTCGTGGTACAGACGATTTGTACCGAATTTTGCTATGATAACTCATCCGTTAAACGCATTGCTCAAAAAAAAAACCAAATTCCAATGCCATTTGGCGAGGAGCATCAAGCAGCATTCGAATCGGTAAAAGAAAAACTCACGAGTGACCCAGTATTGGCATGCCCAGATTTCACAAAAACGTTCGTACTCCAGACAGATGCTAGCAACACAGGATTAGGGGCCATACTGGTACAAAACACCGAGAAGGGGGAAAGAGTGGTTTCATATCTGTCGAGAGAATTGAATCAAGCAGAGAAGAACTATTCAGCAACAGAGAAGGAATGCTTAGCAATAGTGTGGGCAGTACGCAAGCTGAGACCATATCTCGAGGGATACCGATTTAAGGTGGTGACAAGAAGTAATAAATAAAATACAACAACAACCACAGAAGTACCCAGATTACATAGTAGAAAACAGCCAGGTGTACAGAAATATTCCTCATAGAGCAGGTCAAGAAGAAGTAATATCATGGAAATTGTGTGTGCCCAAGACGCTACGAAACCAAGTGATGGAAGAAAACCACACTTCCATAACGGCAGGGCATACAGGAAGCAGGCGAACGATTTCCAGAACTGCGTCAAGATATTACTGGCCAGGAATGCAACGAGATATCAGGAAATTCGTGGGAAAATGCACGACATGTCAGCAATACAAACCCAACCAGCAGCAGGCAGCAGGGAAAATGCTGACGCAAATACCTGATGAACCATGGGCCACGGTTTGTGCTGATTTCGTCGGACCGTTACCACGGTCAAAACATGGAAACTCAATGTTACTGGTAATCATTGACCGATTCTCAAAATGGACAGAATTAATACCCATGCGAAAGGCAACGGCGGATAATCTAATCAAGGCCTTTAGGGAAAGAATTTTGTCGAGATTTGGAGTCCCTAAAGTAGTAATAACTGACAATGGAGTCCAATTCACTAGCAGAACATTTAAGAAAATGCTAGAGGAATGGGGATGCCAACACCAGTTGACGGCACCATACACACCACAAGAAAACCCAACCGAAAGGACAAACAGAACAGTGAAAACAATGATTGTTCAGTTTACCGGTGAAAATCAACGGACGTGGGATGAGAACTGGCCGGAAATAACACTGGCTGTAAATACCAGTCAATCAGAGTCAACTGGATTTACGCCAGCATACGTGATACAAGGACGCGAACCTAGAATGCCAGGCGCGATATACGATAGTGTCACGACAGGCACAGGAAAGCAAAGCGTACCACCAGAGGCAAAGGCAAAACAAGTGCAAGAGCTTTTCGAGCTGATAAGACGTAATCTGGAGACGGCGGCACAGGATCAGGCACGTCACTACAACCTAAGGAGGAGAGAGTGGAGACCAACAATTGGAACAACAGTATGGGCAAAAGAACACCATCTCTCGAATGCGGCCGAAGGATTTGCAGCAAAGTTGGCACCAAGATTTGGAGGCCCTTATGAAGTGACAGGTTTTGTATCTCCAGTTATATGTAAATTACGGCACAAAGAAACAGGAAAAACCAGGCAAGCACATATCAGCCAGATGAAACAACAAATATGTGAACAGACAGATGTCAATAAACTAGATGAACAATGAGTATCGACGATTCTGATGACATGGCAGCGAGAAATCTGCACAGACCGGCCGGCTGGGCAAGAATCTCAAAGACATGACACAGAGCCAAAAATCTCAAAGTGCATCGAAATTGTACAAAATCACATAAAACAACAAAAATCACAAAGTGCGTAAATAAGAACAAGCAGAATAGCAAAGTCGCAAACCGTATACTGGAACAAGATAAATATATGCGGACATCTTATACATACAGTCAGGCAAATATGCATGAACAAATAGAAAATAGCAAAAAAAAAACAAGGATAAACAAAAAAAAAAAAAACGATCACACAATCAAAGAGAGCCAAAACCTACACATGCGCACGATAGTACACATGTAATAGTATGAGTGCACAAAGAGAACACAAAAAGAAAGAGAGGGGAACACACATACACATGCGCATAAGAGTGAGCGGGTAATCTTGCAGCATCGCGACATACACACACAGGCGCGCGTTAATGCAGTAGTATTAGTGGAGCATTGCAGGGGCATTAAATACTCGGCATCGGTAGTTAGAATAGAGAATCCAAAGTTTTGAATAACGGTAAGGATCTAACAAATATCAAAGATGCGAGGTTTCCTGCATGCAAAAATCACAAGCAAGAGTCACTCAAAGTTTAACACTCAGCGAGTAAAGCCCACCAGGAAGCAACTAAAGAAAAAAAAAAACAATGAATGCGTTTAACGTAGACTTTGGCCAGGATGAAGGCGTAGATCGAGGAGGTGCGGCACCACGGGCCAATATGGAACGCGGTGACTGGCACTGGTCCGATGAGGAGTCCGACGACGATGAGACGGATATGATGGATCCGGTAATCGCCGCCTCATCGGACGAGGAGAACGATGAGGACGTAGAGGACAGTGGGCCACCAGGAGGAGGAAGAAGACGACGAGATGTGGAGAGAGCTGGGCGAGGCGATAGCCATGATGGAGAACGAAGTGGCGGATGAAGCAAGCAGCGGCCGAAGCAGCCCAGATGAGTATGCGCCGTGGGATCAGGAAGAAATACCTGAGCCACCGGCACAAGCATGGGAGCCAGCACGGCCGCCGACTCCGTTTCATATGGTGGACTACATGTCCCAAGCCAGCGAATCGGAGGAGGAGGCCGTGGCTGGTGTGGGTGAGGCTGAAGGAGTGGTCAGCCAAACGCCTGGAAATGTCAAAAATGTGGTGCCAGGCGACGCATGTTGGCAACACATGTGGGTGTGCCAACAAATAGCAAACCTAAGAGCGGCAGACAGGGCACGGCAGGAGGCGGAGGTGGCCGTGGCTGATGAAGGTGCGGCTGATGGAGTAGCCAGCCCACCTCCACTCGAGCCAGAGAGGATAGATGATGAGTCCGAACGCGCCATGATGGAAAATCATCAATGGATGAGTTGGTGGCGCCAGCAGATCCTGCAGCAGCAGGAGGCGGAGAGGGATCTGCTGGCGTGGGAAAGGCACCAACAAGACGAGCTAGAAAGGGCCAGGGAAAGGCTGGCAGAGGCAGTGAAGCAACAGCAACTGCAGCAGCAACAACAACAGCAGCAACAACAACAGCAGCAGCAACAACAGCAACAGCAACAACAACAGCAGCAGCAACAACAACAACAGCAGCAGCAACAACAACAGCAGCAACAACAGCAGCAGCAGCAACAGCAACAACAGCAGCAGCAACAACAACAGCAGCAACAACAACAGCAGCAGCAGCAACAGCAACAACAGCAGCAGCAACAACAACAGCAGCAACAACAACAGCAGCAGCAACAACAGCAACAGCAACAACAACAGCAGCAGCAACAGCAACAGCAACAACAGCAGCAGCAGCAGCAACTGCAACAACAGCAGCAGCAACAGCAACAGCAACAACATCAGCAGAAACAGCAACAACAGCAGCAACAGCAGCAACAGCAACAACAACACGAGATAGAACATCAAGAGTGCCCATGGATGAGGCCAAGACCGGCATTAAATAGGCAAGTGTCCGCACCCATGGGGCACAACATCAGTACTCGGCCAATATTAGCCCGGCAGCTATCATGCCCAGTGCCATACGAGCGCGAAAGGTATGAGGCAGTGCCAGAAGGAGAATGGCCAGAAAGGGTGGTGGATGTTGTGGGCCAAATGGCCCAGCACGAAGGACCACGAGTAGTAAGATTGGTGTGGGCGGGTCAAACAAGGTATAGGATTAGGATAGCGCAGGGGGTAGTTCGGGTATATAGGGAAAGGAGGGTATAATAAGTAGGATAATTAGATGTAAGTAGGAAAAAAAAAAGATGCGGAACGGGCCAAGGAAAAAAGGAACAAACAATGAAAAGATGCCCTAATCCGACAACATTTAAGAAAAGATACTCAGTAATCGCCAACATTAGAAGATGCCAATTGGCCAATAAAAGATGCAAGCTGAGTCCAAAAGAAAAAAACCCCAAAAACAAGCAAAACACATGCAAAAAAAAAAAAAAAAAAAACTACAAAGGCAAAGCATAAAAATGCACAAGTACGAAAATGAAAAATACACACGCAGAAAACAAACACAATAAACACAAGCAGAAAACAAACCAGGTACAAGGGACAGGGGAGGGCAAATCCCTCCCGAAGAAGGGGGGGAGTGTGAGGAACATTATATACACAAGAATAATGTCCCACACAACAAACAAGCTACAACAAACAAGATACAAAGCCACAATACATAAGATACAAACAGCCAGATACAAACGCAGCCAAGACACAAACTAAAGTATAAGAGTGAAATCGGATGTAAATGATCAAATAAACAAGGCCAGCCGAACATTGCCGATCGAACCCCACGCAACCGCTGGCGATTTTCGTACAAGCGGGAAGATGCGTGGGAGACATAATGCGATAAGTTCGGTCGTATAAGAGCCAATGAAAGAGGCCAGCCGAACATTGCCGATCGAACCCCACGCAACCGCTGGCGATTTTCGTACAAGCGGGAAGATGCGTGGCAGACATAATGCGATAAGTTCGGTCGTATAAGAGCCAATGAAAGAGGCCGGTCGAACATGGCCGATCGAACCCCACGCAACCGCTGGCGATTTCGTACAAGCGGGAAGATGCGTGGGAAACATAATGAGTATTAGTGGCTGTATAAGAGTAAATGAAACCGGGCTTGAGGGCATAATTGCATGCAAAATAGGGCATTGGCCTCATTAGATAAATTAAGAGCATGGAGAGGCAAATGTAAATGCATGCATTAGCGTACATACACGCACGTCACACGTACACTATGCGTGAGTGACGGCATGGGAGAATACCGGTGGCCAATGGGCCGCGCGATGCCTACGTCACGCTCATTAGAGCGAAAGCAGTTAGAATGCGAGCGCCAAAAGAATTTCGGGAGCGAGAGAAAACAAAAGTGAGGGCCAAGCAAGCCCGAAAGACGGGTGCGGGGGGCGCTTGGTACCGAAACGAAACCAAGTGAGGGCTATGCTTGTGAATCGGGGAGTAGGGGGGAAAGCAAAGATGCGAGAAGCAATGATGGTTTACGGAGGTGTGAGGGGAATATGCAAGCCGAAGGGGGAGGGATGAAGCCATGGGGAAGCCCTCTATCTGATGGATGCGAGATGCATATGAAAGTGTATTTGCATGGGGATTTAAATAATACAATATATTAAATTAATCAGGCTATTTATGTTCAAATGATAATTTTAGTTAACACAATTAGTATATATGTATGTAAATATCAATATTGAGCAAATATGGGTGAAATTGGGTATGACGAGTGAATCAAAGGGAGCGACGGGCGACGGCAGCGCTGGCAGAGAAAGCAGAGAGAGTCAACGGGATATGAAGGGCGGCCAATAGAAAGGCGACGCCAATGCGTGAAAGTGATGGAAGCACGTAGATACAAGGGAGCTAGACAAGGACAAGGAAATAAATGGGCGCTCAGCCACAAAGAAAGTGGACATATGCGCAAAGGCTTTACGGGACTTTCACCACGCATAGCAACAAGTGGATGCGTGGGTGAAAGCAGAGGGCCGATGGAAATGTACCAGCTGTATAGCGGTACTACACCAAGATATTCCTGAGGCCGTGGGAATTGCCTATATAAAGGCAACGCCCATCAAGCAGGATCATCAAGTCATCAAGACGTGATCAAGCAACAAGTAATTAAGGCCTTACGAGTAACCTTAAGAAACTTAGCAAGGAAACACAAGGGGCAGCAGAAAACTAAGAACTATACAGGCCTTACGAGTAACCTGTACAGTTCCACTTGATAGCAACAAGTCCTTAAATAAGGATAATAAACACCGTACCCAAGCTAGAGTAAATTTGAGAGAAGCCAAGCAATCTCCAGGAGTACCCAAGGTCAATGGAAGGCACGAGGATATATCCTACTGCCGAAATTCCAGGATCTATATATCCTGACGAGTACCAATTTCTGAGGAACATCCTGCTTCGTGATAACAGCTACGGGATTCATCCCAGAGCCTTAAAGCAAAAGCATTCTCAACGAACTCAGCGAAAAGGGCGCAGAGGTGTGTAGCGCAAATCAAGCACACGATACGGATCGAGACAGTAACCAGCAACGGCTATAGGAGCAAGAGGAAGACGAGAAGGGTCGACGAGGGATTCGAAGTGACTCACCAACGCTGCCCAAGCCCAGAACTACCATCGAGAAACCGTCATATCCAACCGAGCCCACCAACGATTTGAATAAACATACAATTAAGCATTAACAACTGAAATCAAACGTGTTTTAATTTCACCGGGGCACAAAATAAATTTGTTGTGCCGAACCTAGCCCAAGAGATATCGTAAATATCCCGAAGGACAAAAAAGGATCGTTACAACTGGCGCCCAACGTGCTATACTGGTGAAATTTTAACAAAACAAAAGTTTGAAAATTGTAAAGAAAACATCAAAATGGGGAAAAGATGGATTTACCACATGAAGAAGGAGGATTTGTTACAGACAGGCCAAAGGATTGGGATCGAGATGACCGGCACAGTGGAGGAAATGAGGAAACAGCTAGGCGAGTGGGTAGAAACGAATGAAACGGACCCAGACTGGAAGGAGGAAATAAATAGATTGGAGACAAAATACTCGAAAAATCTGAAAATGAAAACAATAGCAAGCACATCAAAAACATGCGAAAATGGCGTAGACAAGGAGGCCGATGAATTCCAGAAAATAAACATCGCCACACTAGCAATTCCTCCATACTTACCACCAAGATGGGGAAGCGAAGGAGCCCTAGACAGCGCAGAAACAAAGAGGGACATAAGGAGACAAACAATAGACCCCAAGAAAACGGCAACACATACAACAAACAGGACCACCGAATACGCCAAAGTGGCAAAACAAGTGAGAGAGTGGACATTCAGATTCGATGGCAATTCCAGACCGCTAGAGTTTATAGAACAGATCGAGTGGTCAGCAGACATGTATGGCATCGAGCTGGACATGATCCCGAGAGCAATGCCAGAACTCTTGAAAGACAGAGCACTCAAATGGTACGTCGCAAACAATAAGCAGTGGCGAACATGGAAGGAATTCGTGGAGGGCTTCAAGAAATATTTCCTGCCAAGAGGATTCTTCAACAAATTGGCGGATCAAGTGAAAAATCGCAAACAAAACAGAAACGAGTATTTTAAGGATTATATGATCGACATGCAAACAATGATGAGACCCCTCAAAATACCAGAGTACGAACAATTGGAGGTTATATTAGAAAATTGCACTCCAGATTTGAAGATATTCGTTCGGCCGCACAGAGTCAGAAACCTAGAGGAGCTGATGAAGTTGGCGGATGAACATGAGATGCTTGAACAAGAACGAGCAGATTTCCATCGCCCAAATAATGCTCAAAGAACACACAACAACCAATCAAGCCACAGAGGAGAAAATAATTAAGGGCCAGCAGTCACACAGTGCCGGAGATGCCAAGACAACGGCATGGAGAACAATTCAAGACCAAGCCAAGAAAATAAAAACATCCAAGATGGAAAAGTTTTGAACCCAAACCAGGCATGCCGCAGATGCGGAGGAGCCGGACACTGGGCAAGGGAGTGCAACAATCAGAGACTCATTTTCTGTTGGCAGTGTGGAAGGATTGGGAAAAGAACAAAAGAATGTTGTTGGAGTTCGGGAAACGAAAGGCGGTTCCAGCCTATCAGGGGCGAGCAGGGACCCAGCCAACAAGCTCCTCACCACTTATAGGCCAACTAATAGAGGAAGAGGATCAATTGTCGGCAATCATCGAAGTAGCAGGAGTACAGATGAAAGCGACAATTGACTCCGGAGCCACGAGTAGTTTCATCAGCAAACAGAGTTTGGAAACAGTGAGGAATAAGGGAAAATGTGAGAACACACACAAACAGGTATACATGGCGGACGGAAAGGTGCGAGACATTGAAGAGCAATGGACAGGATACGTGAGATTTGGGGACAAGGAAATCCACATGCCATTCCTGGTCATGCCAGAAGGAATGGATGCGCTGATACTAGGTTGGAATTTCCTCCGGATTATGAACACAGAGATATCGTGTGGAGGCCACAAAGTGATAATACCGACAGTCAAGCGAATACAGGGCAGGCTGGTAGAAAGAATATCCATCATGGTCACTCAGAATAGTGATCAACAAGAAATACAAAGTTTCCTAAATCAGGAGTTGAAGGAATTAGGGAAAGTGAAGGGACTGTCAAAGGTGGGGATACATCGCATAACGATGAAGGATGATATCCCAATAAAACAAAGATACTACCCGAAGAATCCAAAAATACAGGGAGAAATCAACACAAAGGTCGATGAACTGTTGACAATGGGATGCATCGAACCATCACAAAGCCCCTATAGCTCACTCATAAAGATGGTGAGAAAGAAACAGACGGGAAAATGGAGATTATGCGTAGATTTTAGACAGATTAACGCAAAATCTATAAAAGATGCATACCCAATGCCACGCATCGACTACATCTTAAACCAACTACGTGAAGCGAAATTTATAAGCAGCCTAGACCTGAAGGACGGCTATTGGCAAATTCCATTGGAAGAAAACAGCAGGCCAATGACAGCATTCACAGTCCCAGGGAAAGGTTTATTCCAATGGAAAGTAATGCCATTCGGGTTACACTCTGCATCAGCAACGTTCCAACGGGCACTGGACCAAGTCATCGGCCCAGAAATGATACCAAACGCGTTCGCCTATCAAGACGACATAGTGGTGGTAAGCAAAACAATCTCAGAATACATGATCCACCTACAAGAAGTGTTCAGGAGATTGAAAGAAGCAAACCTGAGAATAAATGCCGAAAAGTGCCAATTCTTCAGAAAAGAGCTAAAGTTTCTAGGACACTTGGTAACAGAAAACGGTATTGCAACGGACCCAGACAAGGTGGCAGCAATAGCCCAATTGAAGCCGCCCATGTGCACAAAAGAATTACGGCAATACCTAGGGGTGGCCTCGTGGTACAGACGATTTGTACCGAATTTTGCTATGATAACTCATCCGTTAAACGCATTGCTCAAAAAAAAAACCAAATTCCAATGCCATTTGGCGAGGAGCATCAAGCAGCATTCGAATCGGTAAAAGAAAAACTCACGAGTGACCCAGTATTGGCATGCCCAGATTTCACAAAAACGTTCGTACTCCAGACAGATGCTAGCAACACAGGATTAGGGGCCATACTGGTACAAAACACCGAGAAGGGGGAAAGAGTGGTTTCATATCTGTCGAGAGAATTGAATCAAGCAGAGAAGAACTATTCAGCAACAGAGAAGGAATGCTTAGCAATAGTGTGGGCAGTACGCAAGCTGAGACCATATCTCGAGGGATACCGATTTAAGGTGGTGACAAGAAGTAATAAATAAAATACAACAACAACCACAGAAGTACCCAGATTACATAGTAGAAAACAGCCAGGTGTACAGAAATATTCCTCATAGAGCAGGTCAAGAAGAAGTAATATCATGGAAATTGTGTGTGCCCAAGACGCTACGAAACCAAGTGATGGAAGAAAACCACACTTCCATAACGGCAGGGCATACAGGAAGCAGGCGAACGATTTCCAGAACTGCGTCAAGATATTACTGGCCAGGAATGCAACGAGATATCAGGAAATTCGTGGGAAAATGCACGACATGTCAGCAATACAAACCCAACCAGCAGCAGGCAGCAGGGAAAATGCTGACGCAAATACCTGATGAACCATGGGCCACGGTTTGTGCTGATTTCGTCGGACCGTTACCACGGTCAAAACATGGAAACTCAATGTTACTGGTAATCATTGACCGATTCTCAAAATGGACAGAATTAATACCCATGCGAAAGGCAACGGCGGATAATCTAATCAAGGCCTTTAGGGAAAGAATTTTGTCGAGATTTGGAGTCCCTAAAGTAGTAATAACTGACAATGGAGTCCAATTCACTAGCAGAACATTTAAGAAAATGCTAGAGGAATGGGGATGCCAACACCAGTTGACGGCACCATACACACCACAAGAAAACCCAACCGAAAGGACAAACAGAACAGTGAAAACAATGATTGTTCAGTTTACCGGTGAAAATCAACGGACGTGGGATGAGAACTGGCCGGAAATAACACTGGCTGTAAATACCAGTCAATCAGAGTCAACTGGATTTACGCCAGCATACGTGATACAAGGACGCGAACCTAGAATGCCAGGCGCGATATACGATAGTGTCACGACAGGCACAGGAAAGCAAAGCGTACCACCAGAGGCAAAGGCAAAACAAGTGCAAGAGCTTTTCGAGCTGATAAGACGTAATCTGGAGACGGCGGCACAGGATCAGGCACGTCACTACAACCTAAGGAGGAGAGAGTGGAGACCAACAATTGGAACAACAGTATGGGCAAAAGAACACCATCTCTCGAATGCGGCCG
>NW_025814047.1:15910000-15997500 GCF_018902025.1 Drosophila willistoni
TAATGAATTGTGGTTTTCCCATATCGTTAAAAATCCTTAGTAACGCTCTCTTGGTTTCTAAACAGTCCCTGCCTTTAACTTTTATGAGGGTAGCGAACTTTGAGTATACATCAATACAAGAAAGGAACGTTTTTTTTTACAATGTAGAAGTCAATAATATACTTTTCCCTTATTGTGAGTAGTTCTGGTGTAATTTCTAAAGGTAAATCCGTATTTCTGTGTTCCGATTTACTTAAATTGCAAATATTACAATCGTTTATAATGTTTTGTATAATTTCTGCTGATTTTGGGTACTAGCATTGCTGCTTAAAAGTCATTTCAACCTTATTGATACCTGAGTGAAGAGTGTCCAAATGTTTCAGTATAATCTCTTTTAGTTCAGCATATGTCAAAATGTCGCGCAATATGGTTGAAGTCTTGGTAACCTTGATATTTGAGTTTATGAGACGAATGTATTCTCTTTGAAATATATCAAAATCATTTTCATCTTCCATAAAGATCGCACTATTTCGCATGGAAAAATACTTTAAAATTATATGCTTTGCTAGTTCAGAGGTCATTTCCTTGTACTCAATAGTAATTTTAGTTTTTGAAAAATACCTAGTTTCGCTTTCATAATTTCGACTTGCTTTAACAAATGTTATTTGTCTCTCGAAATAATTTAATAGTCTTTCTGTTATTTGGATACATCTATGGTTATCCTCTGGAGCACTGTGCACAGTTGCCATAGTTGTAACCTTACAACCTTAACCTTACGATAACCTTATCGGTTACCAATACTTCTCCATTAGGTAATTGTATTCTTGACAAGGCGTCTGCCACATGATTCTCCTTGCCTTGGATATATTTAATTTTGAAATCATATTCGCTAAGCTTTATTTTCCAGCGTTGGAGTTTCATGTTGGGTTCCCTAATCGTACTAAGCCAAACTAAAGGTTTGTGGTCACTAAGAACCTCGAAACTTCTTCCGTAGAGATACGGCCCTAAATATTTCGTCGCCCAGACGATTGCCAATAACTCTTTTTCAATAGTACTATAATTTTCTTCGTGACTATTTAGGGTTCGGCTAGCGAAGCAAATGGGCCTGCCTTCTTGAGATAAGACGACCCCTAGTGCGACATTACTTGCATCGGTAGTAACTTTAAATTCTTTTGTAAAATCTGACAAGGGGAACTTCAGGTATGCGAATCACCGATTTGGATGAATTTTGGATATGTTGTAGAATTCCCCATCATTTGAAGCTGTGTGAAATATTTCGGCGCACTATTCTATATTTTCCTAATAAATCGGCTTTAAAGTTATAGCTTTGGTGACTTATAAGTAAAACGCCGAGTGGTCTACAAGCAGCTCGATGGTGTAAGGGGTAGAGGTCCTGCCTAAAATCGACGGAACTCTGGTTCAACCCCCGCCCGAAAATAGTTAGTTTTGGGTTTTCATTTTTTTTTTTTTTTGCTTTTTCAATAATTATTTTTGTCTAATAGCGAAATAGGTCTTTTGATGATTTGTAATTGGAAACTTTTTTATGTATGTTGAAATTATTGTAGATGCAAATTATTATTATTAACTATTATTAACTTGTACGCTTAAGGTAATACCAGCTATACGCACGCCATTATGTACTGTATTTTTTAGGTAAGTTTAAAATATGATAAAGAGAATGCAAAACTCCTTAACGCTTATAGAAGAAAATCGAGAAATTTCATCAAAAGAAGACTGCACTAAAGTAATATCCCCGTCAAAGAGGGGCAATTCCACTTGTCATCTCTGATATTGAAGGGAATGCTCAAGTATGCATGGTTCGCTTCAGATTAGAAAGTGGTTTTCCAAAATTTTTATTTCGTTTGTTTCCTTAAAATTGGTTTAATGTTGGTATGTTTTTGCACAAAAGCATTATTTAAACATGTTCATAGTCTTGAGAAAATATACATACGGGTATCATGTTTTTATGATTTATATCACAACAAAAAATGTGAAGGCAGTAGTTAATTAGTCTATTTTGCGTCTATATTATATATATGTTTTTGTAAAGGCATAAAAAATGAATCCAATCAAAAATCATCAAAAGACCTATTTCGCTATTAGACAAAAATAATTATTGAAAAAGCAAAAAAAAAAAAAATGAAAACCCAAAACTAACTACAGTGAAACCTCGATATAACGAATCTGAGGGGGATCGCAAAATTATTCGTTATATCTATTGATTCGCTATAGGTACTGAAATGTAAAACCTTAGTCCTTTCAAGGGACTTAACAAAAAATTCGTTATATTGGGTTTTTCGTTATAACGAAGTTCGTTATATCGAGGTTTCACTGTATTTTCGGGCGGGGGTTGAACCAGAGTTCCGTCGATTTTAGGCAGGACCTCTACCCCTTACACCGTCGAGCTGCTTGTAGACCACTCGGCGTTTTACTTATAAGTCACCAAAGCTATAACTTTAAAGCCGATTTATTAGGAAAATATAGAATAGTGCGCCGAAATATTTCACACAGCTTCAAATGACGGGGAATTCTACAACATATCCAAAATTCATCCAAATCGGTGATTCGCATACCTGAAGTTCCCCTTGTGAATAGGCAAGAATCGGATCACTCATAATTAGAAGTTTGAGCTTTTCTACTGCTTCTATATATGAAGAATCATGGAAGTCCGTGTTACCGTTTTTTTTCAATTTTAAGGTTATAGGTTTTGCTATATGAGCGAATCCGGGAATAAATTTCCTATAAAAGCAACATAGGCCTAAAAAGGACTTGATCTGTGTTTTAGACTTTGGCAAAGGGAATTTTTTAATTGCATTTATTTTGTTTGGGTTGGGCTTAATTCCCTCTGTAGTAACTATATGACCTAAAAATTCAGTCTCCTTTTTAAAAAATTCACATTTGTCAAGCTGCACTTTTAAGTTTGCCTTTCGGAGCTTTTCGAAAACTTTGCGAATTGAATCATTGTGGTCCTCAAGCGAAGTTGAGAAGACGACAATAATGTCGTCCAAATAGACTAAGCAATGTTTATTTATTAAGTCACTAAGGACATTATTTATGCATCTTTGAAAGGTTGCAGGAGCATTTTGAAGTGAAAACTTCTTTAGAATCGTTGGGAGTGATTTGACACTCGATGAAACGAAAAAGCGACACTAAAAAGAGACACATATAGATCTTATAGTATTTAGACTGCGAGAGAATGAGATGCAAATATATAAAAAGCATTATGAATAAAAAGCATTATGAAAAACTTCGACCAAGCTCGGAGTCGAACCCCGGCCGCCCGATTGCCAAGCGAGCACACTAACAACAGAGCCACGTCGACACTTTGTAAATTGCCGTCGAGTTCTGTAGTTAGTGTGCTCGCTTGGCGATCGGGCGGCCGGGGTTCGACTCCCAGCTTGGTCGAAGTTTTTCATAATGCTTTTTATTCATAATGCTTTTTATATATTTATATATTTTTTTGTGATACATTTTTATTTACTTTTTATTTACTTTTTATTTACTTTTTATACCCTTGCAGAGGGTATTGTAAAATTGGTCAGATGTTCGTAACGCACAGAAGGAGGCGTTTACGACCCCATAAAGTATATAAATTCTTGATCAGCATGAGAAGCTGAGTTGATATAGCCATATCCGCAAAATGTTTTCTTCTAGACCTATATGATATAGTAGTCCGATCCTAAGGATTTTCATACTTTATCTTACCCGGGTAATAAAAAACCCCAAAAAAAGATTTCATCCCGATAGCTCTTAAGACGGCTGAGTAAAACGCATACGCACAGACGGACGGACAGATGGACATGGCTATATCAACTCAGCTTCTCAGGTCGTAAACGCCTCCTTCTGTGCGTTACGAACATCTGACCAATTTTACAATACCCTCTGCAAGGGTATAAAAAGTAAATAAAAATGTATCACAAAATATATAATGAATGAACGCACAGCAACTAGAATCCACTGTCTGTTCAGCTCTCTAAAGTGGGAGAAATATGTGCATGCGAAACCAGATTGAGCAATGGAAAAACAGTTTTAATTGGGACAATTTATATTTCACCCAATCAATCAATAAATAGCATCACGGAATTCATTCATGAAAATTTAATAAAGTATACACCAGAAGCATCGCGGATACTTAGAAAAGATTACGATAAAGTTCCAATGATTTTAAGTGGCGATTTTAACGTAAATTTTGCATTGGACACAGCGGTTCCTTTAATTGACTTTCTCAATACAACATTCAGTTAAAAAATGTGTAACAATCGCACTAAATCAACAACACGATCAAAAACAACAATTGACGCGGTATTTCAAAGATATGTTGACAACATCGAAACCAAAGCATTTGTATCATATTTTAGCTATCATAAGCCACTCGTATCATTTGTTGAAATTGAAAACATTGAGGATGAATAATAATAAAATGAAGAAAATAAAACATGACCTTTATAGCAATATTGTAATGAACCTATAATTATCCCGCTCCTAAAGCTGCTTTCGTCTCATTCTCTCTCAGTTTGTTTTACGGAAGGTTTCACTTCTATCGTGTCTAACCGTTAGACGCCCTCTTTTTTTTTTAATCCAAAAGGCATACGAGTATACTCATAGTGGCCGGTTTTGGTTGAAAATGCTGTTTTTTTGATTGAGGAGTCATCCATTTCGATCTGATGAAATCCTTTAGCTAAATCAATTATAGAAAAATACTGGCTTCTGCCAAGTTTATCAAGTATTTCCTCCATGTTGGGAATTGGGAATTTATCGCTTATAGTAATTTCATTTAATCCTCTATAGTCTATTACGATTCTAAATTTATCTTTGCCTGATGCATCTTTTTTCCTCGGCACTACCCAAAGTGGGCTACAATACGGAGAGTTAGTTTCTCTAATAATACCCTGTTGTAACATATCCTTTATTTGTTTTGTAACTTCGTCTTCAAATGCGTAGGGGTAACTATAAGGTCTTTTGTATATCGGATCCTCATGGATAGTTTTGATTCTATGTTTAACCTCATTTGTAAAAGTAAGTTGTTCCCCTTCCTGATATTGTATGTCTCGAAACTCAATTAGTATTTTCTTAACACACTTTCTCTCTTCGCTATTCAAATGTTCCAACCTATATTGATTATTTTCTTCTAATTCGTCTTCTAAAGCAAAAATAGTTTCCTTTGGAGGCTGGTTTTCAACTTGATTTTGAAAAGAATGATGACCATTTTCAGATTGGGAGCTATGGTGGCTAAAGACAAAGTTATTTAGTATCGTTAAACCTGTGTGAAAATTAATGATTGCTCCGCAATCTTTTAAAAGTTCTCTTCCGAATAACAAATCATAATTATTTGAGAACTTATAAATGTAGAATATTTGACTTGTAGGTATAAGTTTGTTTGGTTGCGTTAATACATAATTTTCTAATGCAACTTCTGAATTTATGGTGTCGACATTATTTTGTTTTTTATGTATTGGAAGATTAAAAAAATTATGGTTAATTATTATCTATTAGGCATTTGTAATATTTCTCATTGAACTTAATTGTTAAGTATTGTTTTCTGGAAAGGCACCCATTTGAAAATTTTCGCTCGTATCCATTCGTTGGTGTCCACTACTTCCTTCTCTATTTCTTTTATTTGGCCTATTGGTATGTTCCTCAGATCTATTATTTATTTCTGCATTTATTGGATTTGCCTGTTGTCCCTGGTGTAGCTGTTGGTTAAATTGATTGTACAGCTGATTGTACTTGTGAGATTGAGTTACTCCCGTTTGACCATTGGAATATTGAGGCTGAATTGACTGGTTAGACACTGGGTCCATACATGAATTTGATGATTGAAAATTCTGACAGTCTCTAGCCATATTACCCCTATAATTAGTTGGCATGGAACTATTTTTATTGCTGAATGGTTTCCTTTCTTCATAATAACCTTCATGCTGAGCGATACGTTTCAATTTAGATAAAGTGATGATATCGTATCTTGACAGCAACATGAATAGTCTATCAGGTAACTTTCTCTGAATACAATTTTTAATAGTATTTTCCATTCCTTGGGTATACACAGCTGAATTCACTGCGTTACCCTCTAATTCTAGTTTATCAGCAATTACACGTGATTTTTTTTGTAGCTCCTCACAAAACTTACGAAGGTTTCCCATGTAGTCCGTATTATAGAGCCTTCTTAGTAGTTCTTCGAGAGGTGTCTGCGTGCCGTACTCTTCGATTAGTGCCTCCTTCAGCAATATCCATGAATTTATGGAGTTTTGCCTGATATTTCTTTGAGCCTCTCCCACGATGAGTCCCTCGACTGTCCCGTATATGATGCTTTTCTGCCTTATATCATCAGTGGGGTATAGTCCAAGTAGGTACTCCACTCTTTTAATGAAAAAGCAGAGATAGTTGTTGTCTCCCTCGAACGGCTGGACTTGCCTTAATTGGGAAAGCAATTGTCCAAAGAGAGATTCAGAAAGAGCCATTTTTCCACAGAAAAGCGATTTATTTCGTGTCCGTAGATTCTTTTGCGGATTCCGTATAAAATTAATTGGAATCCTACCGACTGCGCCAATTAAATTATTTAATTTAACTTTATTTCAAAATTTTATTTCACAGTTTTATTATCTTAAATTAAGTCTTTACTATTGAACAGTAGATTAACGAGTGATTCGACTAGCAAAAATATGAAATGAAAAAGCAACATAGGCGTACGTGACTTAGTGCAAGCTGTACACACTCTTCTTAGTTCTTTATGCTTCTCTATATTTACAGTTGCACTAAGTCTATATTCCAGTGCAAAGCATAGAAACATAAATTCTAGGGTAACAAAAGGTATAATAGGTTTAAGGTTTGCGAAATATATAACTATATATATTATATTCATTTGACCTTAGTTACAACTTTGTGTGTGCACGATGTGATCGAGGAGAGAGTACGGTTGCGATTGTTCTTGAATCTACGCTTCTCCTTTATTTTCGAATGAGTGAGTCGACCAGATAGCTACGGCCGCTGCGTACTAGCCGTATCTATTTGTTCTATTATCTTTTCTGGTGACCGCTCTGTTCGGGGCACCCAGATTGATGCAAAGTCACTAGCAATAACTCCAGTATGGTCACTTATCTTCGTTCCGATATCTATTTTCTTAAGCCTCGCTAGGACCTCGTTCCCCGTCGGACACGCCGTCTACAGCAGACAATCATGTAAGAAGAGCATTTAACATTACATTACTACAACATTTAATATACTAATCTACCCTCATTTCCAATAATTATATTTTAATCCTGATCCTACTCAGCTGGAGACTTCAAGGAACAAGAAGGAGACCTACTCATACTCTCAAAATAATTCTATTAAACCAATCCTAGTGTCATAGTTTCATTATCACTTAGTCTTGACGTATCCTACCCCGTAGACCGATTCGAACGCGCTGCCTCCTCTCTGCCACTCGTAATGACGGGTATTCACTCTGAGCGTTGTTAGGAAAACTGGATACTTTATCAAACTGTGTCTTCTTATATCCTTCCATTTTGGCCTCGAACTTTGGAATTGAACTTTAGGATATTCAAAGTCCCAGTAACCCATCGTCAATACACGTAGTAATAAACATAAAGTAATCGACAAAACAAAACGGACATTAAAAACCCCCACACAGATTTTTAACCCGCAAAAATGTTACTTCTTACAACCGATACTTCATCCGAGAATCATTGCATACTCCATAATTCTATTCTATAGTTAGGTACTAGTAGAAATGTAGAAATGCAAGCTTGCCAAAGAGAGGAAGAGCGAGTCATGAGCCAACCACTGGTGTGCAAGCAAAGAACGCTGCTGGAGTCATTGTCCAGGACATAAATCATCAAAAAGTGCCTAAAGAACAAATGAATTACAAATCTGTATTCAAAAAATTTTGGATGCATATTGAGGAAATCCATTGAGAGATGCATTGCGAAGCAGAAGATGCAGCCGAAGCGAGATATAATATAACTAAGTTTTGGCCGCAGAACACCAGCAGAAAATGTGGTGATACAATCACCGCCTGGATTGCAATCGATACAATCATTGCAAGTGCCCAAAATTCCCATTCCAAAATATTATGTGGTTTATCTGAAATGGCAAAAATTTCATGACATCTATAAAAAGGTGGTTCTTGAGCCAAATGTATCCACAATAAAAAAAATCGGTACGTAAAATAAAACCTTCTGGTTTAATCACCCTTATGTGGGAAATGTATGCTTTCTGCGAGAAAACAAAGCACAAACTCTTCCCATGTGAAAACTTTAAAATGAAATCCGCAGCAGAGCGGCTTAATTAGGTGCAGAATGAAAGGAAAGGAGAATTTCAGGCACTCCTGGACAGCGGATCACAAGTTAATCTCGCCTCAGAGAGACTGGTAAAGAAGAGTGGGTGGTCAACCACAGATAAGCAAGGCGCGGGTAACCTTGGTTGTAAGGACAAGAGACAACAAGTTTGCAAAGCTAGTTGAGGCATATGTATTGCCACACATAATATGTGACTAAGCCACAGAACAAATATCGCAGAAAGTCACATTATCAGACAACATTCAGTTAGCGGACCCAACATTTGATAGATCAGAAAAATGAAAAATGAAATGAAAAATGAAGAAACATTACATTATATGTTGAAGAAACTGATTAGTAAATTTATATCAACAAATGTCTGTATGAATCCACGCTAATTTGCATCAGAAAATATTCAGGAATGAACTGAAGTTTGAATACTTTTAAAATTTCACTACATTTAGAAAAAGATTAAAAGGAAAATTGCAGATCAGTGAGTCTTAAATATATAAAAGTCTTTCAGTTCTTCAAACGAATGAAAGAAATTTTCTAATTATTTGTAAACTAAATAATTAAACATTTTTTCAGTTTTTTAAATGAAGAGAAATTTTGAAATTTATAAGACTGTTTTTATAAAATTCAGAGTTTATTATATCAGAGTAAATTTATGTCTGAATATGAACAGCTTGGACATATGACGCAGGTAATGGTGGAGCAAATTCCCAAAAATGTATCGTCAAGTATGGATTAACCCTGCTGATCAATTCAATTAGATGATTGTTTAGAGAGGGGATCCAAGTCAAAGTGTCTAGAATATTTGGCACTGAAAAACATAGAAAAATTGTCTTCTGGAGCATTGACTTTTATGGTGATGATTGTCTCGCAGGATAGGTTTCCAGAAGCCCTGCATATAAGATAAGAGCTTTTCGAAATACTGAGATCTCTTGGGTCTTACTTACGAAAATGGTGTTTAAATAGCAGTCAAATTCTAAAAGAAATACCAAAGGAAGATACGATTGCTGACATCAATCTAGGTGGTACACTGGAACAAACAAGTGTTAAAACATTGGGAATCATATGGGCACCCAATGAAGACCAATTGTGTGGAAAGTCTCAAAAACATAAAAAAGGAATAACCAGACGAGTGTGTAGTGAACGCGGTGTGACTTGTGTATCGTGGATTGACACTACACAGTTCGAGGCACGAGAAAACTATAGTGTACTGTTCCAATAGCTTTCGGATTGGTATACAGCTGATACTTTTTCATCGGCTCATTGCTTTCACCTACGTATTCCCTTCCCTTCCCTAGCGCCTCTGTCGCTTTCTCTCCCTGTGTCGACGCAGCCATCGCACGTCGCTCCCCCTGATTCACTCGGTTTTACCAGCTTTGCCCTGTGGTTGCCCTCTCACACATACTTGAACTTATTCAGCATACATAGTCGCTATACTTATTCTTAACTAATCTATGGTCTAAATTAGTTAACATGATCATCCGCTTACTTAATTATTAACATAGTTGTATCAGAATACAACACATACAATCTATTTCCAACAGATAGAGGGCTTCCCCAACCTCCCTCTTCGACTTGTATATTCCCCTCATACTCCCACAAGCTGTCCAACGACGCTCTCGCGTCCCGCATTATTGTCATCACGCCTTGCATGCACATATTGCCTCCCCCCTACTCCCCGATTGACAAGCATAGGCCTCAATTTATTTCGTACAGGGCACCCTGCACACCTACACTCGTCTTTTGGGCTTGCTTGGCCCTCACTTTTACTCTATCTTGCTTCTCGGGTTTCGGTCTCTCACGATCGACATTCGTTCGGTTTTCGCGCAAGCAAAGAGCACCTGTATTGGCCACCGATACTCTCTCTCACTGAAGTACACGCACAGTGTACGTGTGGCGCGGGTGTATTTTCTCATGCTTATAGCTTCATGGGCCACACGCACGCTAGATAAGGGCAAACGTTTCTCTTCCCTCCCACTCTGTACTCTTGTGCTCTATGCATAGGCCAATGCCCGTTTTGTTTGGCAATATGCACTCAATCTTCGTCTTCCTAACGCTATCATTCGGCAGCAGCCGATTTCTTGTGCTTCGCATCCCACGCATCTTCCCGTTTGGAGAGAAATCGATGGCGGTTGCGTGTGGGTTGATCGGCCATAGCTAAGTATGTTTAACCGTAAATCCTAAGCTTTGATCGTAGCTCCAATGTTGCTACCGATGGTTTGTGTCTCGGCTGTATCTCTCCTGCGTATCTTGTATTCGTAGTTTTTATATTATTTTGGTTTGTTGTGTGGAACATCAATTGGTATGTTCCTCACAGCTGGCGTGCACTTATTATCCGGCTCCTTAGAAGGATAGCTCGACAGATGGGATTCTTGCCTAGACTTATCGTACTTCACAAATAAAGAAAAAAGAAGTGCGCTATCCGACATGCTAAAAAGAATTCACCAAAATAAGTATGAAGATTATCGCTTTCTGAAGAAAATGTGGAGATGCTATGCTGGTGAACGCATATCCCTTCTCTACCCTCCATACCTTGGCAGTTGGCATACATATTTAAAAATTGCCCCTACAAGGCCACGAGAAGTTATATTAGCGATACATTCGGTATGAATTTTATGTAGGTGACAGAATTTCAAGTTTATTCCTAATTTATGGTGATTTCTAATTAATAAACGCGACAAATATCATTTAAATTATTCAAAAAGAAATAAAATAAAATAAAAAGAAAATTCCTTACGGCAAGATAAATATATAGATATCCCTAGGCGAATCTCAATTACGAGATTTAAATGTGGTCTATTGACAAATATTATAATTACTTAAACATACTAATTCATTTACAACTCTTACTCAGACAGTCTTTGCGCTCAATCACTTGTTTGCTTCATAAATATATATGTATATATATATTGATTTTTGACCGAATTCTACATATGTGTATATTTTGAATCCGCAAACATGAGCACGCGTGAATGAGCCAAGGCCAAAGGCAAATCATTTATAAACAGTGTAAATAACAGTGGGCCCAGATGACTGCCTTGGGGTACCTGACGTAACTCGAACTGTTTTATATATCGAGGAACGAAAAGACACCTTTTGGGTTCTGCCAATAAGATACGACTTTAACCAAGCCAATAGTTTTGGGGAAAAACCCATGATGTTAAGTTTCGCGAGAAGCATAGAATGATCAACCGTATCGAAAGCCTTACTAAAGTCAGTGAAATAACATCAGTTTGACACTTTTTACGGAAGCCATGGTGTACAAGGGTAGTCAATTCTGAAAGGTTAGTAAGCGACGAACGACCTTTCATGAATCCATGCTGACAAGGAGAAATAGTGGATCTGGATAGGTGTTGAAGGGAAGACGTAATAGTTTTCTCAAACAGCTTTGATATTGTCGAAAGTTTGGCAATGCCACGGTAGTTAGAAACATCCGATTTGCTACCCTTCTTAAAAAGCGGAATAATAAAAGACTCCTTCCAAATATCGGGAAAGCTACAAGTCTCACTCGATATAAAGAATAACCGAGATAAAGGCTTAGATAGGGAATTCGAACACATTTTAAGGATGCAACTAGGTATATTATCAGGACCGGGAACGAAGGAAGACGTCATAGATGACAAGCTAGAGATAATACAGTCTTCAGTAATACTAGGAAAAAACATACAATTTAAATGTGGGATTGAAAAGGGATAGGGTGTGGGTTCCGAAACAGTAGTAGAATAAGTCGACTGAAAGAATTTAGCAAACAGATCTGCAATATCTGAATCATTATAAGCAGTCTGGTCATTAAGTCTGAAGGTGGAGGGTAGTACATTAGGGCGTCTTTTGGAATTAACAAAGTTATAAAATCTTTTGGGGTTCTTATAAAATTCAACCTTACAGCGAACGATATAATTATTGTAGCATTGAGTGTTTAAAAGACAACATTGAGATTTGGCTATACAGTAATTTGCATAGTCAAGTCGCGAACCAGTTTTTTTAAATCTTTTAAAATATCTCGATTTAATGTTACGGAGATTAGAGAGCCTACGTGGGAACCAGACTGGCGCGCTGGTGACGGTAGAGACATTCACATAAGAAACGCATTTATCAATTAGAGAATTCACTGAACGATTTATATCGCAGCACTCAAATAGAAATGACCAATCAAAAGGGAAAATAAGGCTATTAAGAAGATTGAAATTCATTTGACGAAAACATCTACGACGAGAATTTGCGATGTTATTAAATGAATTAGTAACGGAATTGTAAGAAATAGTAACTTCAATGGTAGGGTGATAGGGATCTTCAGGTTTCACTAGGGGCTGTGTTCGGGATATAGCACTAACAGTGGGATCAGAGACAAAAACAAGATCAAGGATTCTTTTAGAAGAGTTAAGGAAAGAATTCAACTGATATAGTGGACATTCAAGTAGGCTATCAAGAAAAACATGTTGAGATGAAGGAATTAAGAAAGATAGATTATCATCAACAAGCCAAGAAATATTAGTCAAGTTGAAATCACCTAAAACTATAAGGAAATCTCGATCTTTAAGACGATTAAAAATAGTTTGCAAAGCATCAGCATGGTGCATATAGGTCGTTATTTTAGAAGCTGGAGGAATATATGAACAAGAAATATATAAGCTAAAGTTGGAACATGTAATTTCGACGGAAATAAACTCAACACCTAAGGGCAGATCAATCGGCACAACACTTGAACACAGATTCGAATTGACAGCAATGAGTACTCCACCGCCACGACGACCAACACGATCAAGCCTATAAGAAATAAAGTTATTAGAAAGAATTTCATTATTCAAAACAGAGGAGTTAAGCCAAGTTTCAGAGAAAGCTAATATGTCAGCCGAAAAGGTTTGGCTATCACAGAACAGGTCCGAGAGCTTGGTAAGAAGTCCTCTTACATTTTGATAATGAATGCAAAGACTAGACGTTATTAGTTTTTTGAAGCAGAAGATAAATTAGGAAGGTGGACAGGCAACGGACGGAAGCGGAAGAAAGATAGATTATCATCAACAAGCCAAGAAATATTAGTCAAGTTGAAATCACCTAAAACTATAAGGAAATCTCGATCTTTAAGATCTTTAAGTTTGCAAAGCATCAGCATGGTGCATATAGGTCGTTATATCAGAAGCTGGAGGAATATATGAACAAGAAATATATAAGCTAAAGTTGGAACATGTAATTTCGACGCAAATAAACTCAACACCTAAGGGCAGATCAATCGGCACAACACTTGAACACGGATTCGAATTGACAGCAATGAGTACTCCACCGCCACGACGACCAACACGATCAAGCCTATAAGAAATAAAGTTATTAGAAAGAATTTCTTTATCCAAAACAGAGGAGTTAAGCCAAGTTTCAGAGAAAGCTAATATGTCAGCCGAAAAGGTTTGGCTATCACAGAACAGGTTCGAGAGCTTGGTAAGAAGTCCTCTTACATTTTGATAATGACTGCAAAGACTAGACGTTATTAGTTTTTTGAAGCAGAAGATAAATTAGAAAGGTGGACAGGCAACGGACGGAAGCGCTTATTGGGAGCAAACTCGTGTACAACTAGGCCCTCTGGCCAGAAATTAGTGTCAACCACAGCTGAGAAATACTCATTGGGTACTGTAATTTTAAAAGAGGGGGATTTCGCGAGGCCTAAAAAACTTAAACTTTTGAATTAAAACTTTAGCAGGGCATATATTACTAATGTAAGCTGCCACAGACGACTCAGAAGAATCAGGAGCAAGCCTAGAGATAAATAATTGTTTGCGATGAGGCACTACAGTTAGTGGAGGCGGAGGAGCATTGGGATCCGCAAGTGATTGAGAGCCAGCATGATCCTGTGATTGATCAGAGTTCCCGTGAGGGATAGATTGAGGTGCACCAGGGCTTGTATTGGGTACTTCAATCTGAAAAGAAGAGCATAAAGAGGGACAAGAAGATGGTGTAGGCGAAAGTAAAATGGGAGACGATGTAATAGAGAGTGCTGGCGACTGCTTACGAGGCAACTCAAGGGTACATTTCTTGGGCGGGAACAAACTTGAATTGCGACAATAAATGTACGCTAGAGTCACACTCGTTAGACAGCTGTTTGGCCAGTTTGTTTAAAGAAAGAAATTTTAAACGAAGATCCCTAGACATTCGGCTAAAATCAAGCTGCTGGCTGGGACAAGATGGGCAAGTCCAGCGCATTAAGCCAAGCTCAGGCTTAGACACAGACAAACCAGAAAATTTGTCGTAGTCGCGGCCATTGAGGTCTGCACATTTTAAGTGAATAAGATTATCGCAAAGCCAACAAGATATTGCTCTATACTGATCATCAAAACGATTAGAATGCTTGCAAGTAGGTAGACAACAAGCCATTATAAAGCCAAAACAAACACAAGGCAAAAAAAAAATAAAGAAATTTATATAAATCAGAATATATAGAAAAATTCGAATACACAGCACAAAGATAATTATCGATAAGAAATCAATAATTACAAATAAAACAAAGAGAACAGCTAGAGTGCCCAGCACAAGAGAGAGTGCATACGTTTTATTTTTTATTTTTTGCAAGCCACAGTTTGTGCGTATTTTGGTTTCTACATAAACGGATTTCGGCTTATTTTTAAGATTAGTTTTTCTACTTTGTACGTGCTTTGGGTCTTCTAGGGGGCAGGGACCGGAAAAGTAAAGAAAGGTGATCGGCAGCTCACCAGGGTTGCCAAACCCAACGATACCAACTAACCGAGTGGCATCACTACAGAGTTGATTTTTGGGCTGCCATCCAAGAACCATAAGCATTGGCCGGCTCAAGTCAGCCAGACCGTGGGAACGCTGACCCAGCGATCGTGGCCACTGCCAATACTGCAGTTGTCCTCGCTTAAGTGGTGGCCGTCCCCGGACTTCTGCAGGTCAAGAGACTTCTGCAGAGTTGTCAATAACCCGCGTCTCTGGTGTCTGCGAACGGCTAGATAGATGGCGAACCATATTGCGAATACCCCTGCTGCTGCTCAGTACAGGGCTATAGTGTTCCCTGTACTTCGTAATGTTGATTTCTGACTCGGCTGACAACATTAGTTTCTGTCTAAGTGTTTATGCGCAACGGGCAACGCAAGGGTTAAGGGCTGAGGCAGGCGAGCTTTCACCTCGCAATGCTGTCCCGAACATGCCTACCGCGCTCCTCACAAAAAGAACTCCCCAACTTTCTGTCAAAACGGGGCTTAGTTGTCGCTCTTAGTTAAGCTAGTTTTTAGTTCCACAATAGAAGTGAATAAAGCAACAAGTGCAAGCGTTTGTGGCGAGTGTTTCTTTGGGAATTGAAAGGAAGGAAAAAATTCATTTAGCTGCCTCCACAAGCCAAAAAGGAAGTTTTTCTGCTCCCCCGACGAAACACTGGTCCTTCGAGCCGGATACCAAGATCCTCTCGAACCTTAGCATCGGTGAAGTTTTGAACCTAATTTTCAAGCTAAGTAATTTTTTCCTAAATTATATGTATGTATATGAGTACATGTACATGCTTCCAACATCCGTACCCATACTCACAAACGAATTATTGGCTTCCCTTGATTTTCCTAATCAAGAAATTAATTTCGTGCATAGTTTCTTCATTTAATTCGTTTTTTGTTTTTCTCTTCAAAAAAGAGAACATTTTCTTCCAAATTTTTATACATATATATGTGTTCAGTATATAAGGCGCGATATTTGTTCGCCGCTTCAAGATATTTTTTTCGCAGTTTCCAAAATTTTACACATGTATATATTAAAATAAATCAACCAGAGGGCGTTAGCTAACTTGGAAAGCGTCCAAGTTTGTAGTTTCAACTTTTTTGGTAACTCTTTCCTCACCTATAGCCATCAAAGTGAAAAAACGTTTTATCTAAAAAGGCTAATATTTGCGAAAATACGGCTGACAATCTTAGCATAGGAAATAACGAAGAAAGTGACAAAAGAAACTGTTTTCCACCGTTCAAATGCGGCGCAGTCGTTAACAGATATATTAAACTATTGCGAATACATCTGGCAGCCTACGTGGTCATCCGCCCATCTGGCAACCCTATACGCGTCAGGGCGCACTCTCATAGTTCTACCACAAATAATATATTCACTGCTAATATATATATAAGTTAGCACACTCATCCTCATGCGAGGCCTCCTCCCATACAACCAGCGCCCCTGGAACGCCTTGTCCTTCAGTCACCAGACCATGCCCCACACCTCGGCATCTGCTATCACAACGGGACTCGACCAACACTTTCTACCAAAAACGTCTGAATGAGCATCGGGCAAAATACCCTCTATCGATTTAAGCCTTGACCTTACACTCACATTTCATGCACTCACATTTCACACATGTTAGGGACATTAACAGACCACACAACACGCGTGCATCGCGACCCATACTAGCAATCTAAGTGACACCAGCCCACTCACATTTCATACACTCACACTTCATACACTCACATTTCACACACTCACATGTCACACACCAACAGACCACACACAGCACGCGTGTATCTTTTAGCCGACTAAGCTACCTACGTCTTCTATTTCCTGTAAACACACTTAGCCAAGTAAGCGACTTATGTCCCCTAGTATTTATGCGACCCTAGCAAAACGCGACCCTCGTCGGTCACACTAGGCACTTCACTTCCCTTTCTAGTATAAGCACTTTGAATATTGCCGATAAGCAGAATTCGCCGGAAGAGGCGACCCACTTCTGACACGATCCCAACGCCGCTGCCAGCGACACAACGCCGCAGCCAGCGCCCCTTGGGCATCTTGGAGTATATTTAAAGGATCACGCTCGACAGGGCAGGGAGTCTTAATCTTGACATTGTACAAGTGACATCGAACTAGTATCGAATAAGTGAATAAAACCAATTTATAACGTTTAATTGAGTGTTGCGTCGTTATTCTCAACGAAGATCCTGAATATCCAAGCCTTAATCCTCTACCAAGGAAGGACATGGTAAGATAATCCCATTTAAGGCCATGGGAACTCGTAACTGGCGCCCGAGCAGGGACCCGTAATTTTTCTAGAAGCATTAATAGCAATAAACGCCCTTAAGGGGGAATCTAGAAACATTACGGGTCTAGACAATAATAGGAAGAGCTCCACAGTTGAATGCAAGCCATGTCAGCAAGACGCGTAGTAGAATAAAACAATTAATTACTCAGGCACAAACCTGACCTATTCAAAAAAAAAAAAAACAATAAGCACAAAATAATATAGGCCACTTGGCCAACGGGAAACGCTTCACCTAACAATGATGATATTTGAGACCAACGCGTGCCTCGGCTTGCATAAACTGCTGACTCTTCGAGTAACCGTCCCGAACGCATTATGCCAAAACCGCACTCTCACGCCAGCGAAGTCTGGCAAAGCGGAACTGGCAAAATGAAGGGAGAATTTTTGCGCCTCTTGCATTTTTGGCGTTAACATGTGAACAAAAGAAACCGGAAGGGGAACGACACGCTCCCGTGTTTGGCCACGGGCCCCAAAGAAAAATATATCAAAAATAAAAAAAAAGATAACCACATATAATAATAAGGTTCAATGATCCCTATGTGGGAGCATGCCATCTAATCTAACTCCCCCTTCCGGTATCTTACAAAACGAATAACTGGTTGAAAGACCAAGTCCTCCTACAGAGAGGACGAAAAGAGTCGTTTCCATAAACGAATAACCGGTTGAAAGACCAAGTCCTCCTTCAGAGAGGGCGGAAAGAGTCGTTTTTATTAACAAATGAATGGTTGGAAAACCAAGTCCTCCTTCAGTGAGGGCGGAAATAGTTCATTTTTGACGATTAAATGGTTGAAAGACCAAGTCCTCCTTCAGAGAGGGCGGAAAGAGTCGTTTCTATTTACGAATGATCTAAAACCCAAAAAAAAAAAAAAAACCCCAGCCCCAAACGATATAAATTAAACAAATTATTGCTCTTGATTCTGTTAATTGATTTACTATACAAGTTATCTTGGCCGTCTGCAAGCAGGAGTGGGGTGCCTCCACTTGATTATACTCCTCAGGTTGGAACACCCAGCTCGCCTTCTATTTTCCTCATAACGGAAAACTGACTCTAAAGAATGCGCCTTCAACCTGTGTAAAATGGTAATCGATTCCTCCCATGGTGGAGGGTATTCCAGATATTCCCGAATAACGATCTGGGGAACGTTGATCGGCCTAAACGGCTCAGGGAAAGGAACAGGAATCGTATCCTCATCATCACCCGGTGCGGGCACGTAGAATGCGAAGTCGCCGCAAGGAATGTCCGATGAATTGTAAGTCCGAGCAAAATCAGGTGACCACTCTCTGGCATAACGAGGGAATAATTCGGGAATAGAATCTTCTTCAGGTGACCCGCCTCTGGTGAACCGAGGGAATAATTCAGAGGAAGAATCCCCTTCAGATTCGGAACTGGAATCTATAATTATTATTTCTTCCTCCATGCTCTCCTCATCCGAAGAGAAATCACAATGAACTACTTCCATTTGCATGGCTGAGTTACAATTTTCGTCCGATCGCTCCATGTTCCTGGTTGACACTAAACTAACCCTGCACTAGCACTATGGTTTTTAAAGCAAGAATACGCTTAGTCAGACGGTCGGGAAAAAAGAGAAAAGATAAAAAACCAAAATCCTAAAAAGAAAAACAACAATATAAAACAGAATCAAGGCATAAAAAGTGAATCACAATGCACAAACGCAATTTCAATTATGCACGCTCCGCAAAAATATCACGAAAAACAAAGAGCTGTTAACCCTTCCAAGAGTTGAGGAATGGTGGCAGCATAAATACGCTACCTGGCTGGTGGCCATCTGACACATGACACCCTAATTTATATTTTCCACTCTTACAGATATTACTGTGAGTATCACATATTGTACTATTTGCTATATAACGGGTGAGATTTAAACCCTACATACACACACACCTAAGAGTCACCCACTCATACAAAACGAACACCTCATAGAGCTACCTAAAAACTGGTAAAAAGGGTTATTTTAAAGTACGATATGAGCGAAAACGAAACCGTGGGTGTTACCTTGCAGGAGGCCATGAATGCTGTGGCCGAAAGGGATGCCCAAATCGGGCAACTGGCTGCCGAAATTGAAAGGCTACGCGAGGTCATTAACCAATTAGCCGAAAGAGACGCTCAACGTGAGCAATTGGCAGCCACCGGGGATAACACGTACGGCACGTCGGACAGTGAAACTCTTGTAAATACTCCCGTGACCCATAGCGAACCAAGATCCCGAGTAGAGTCGATCGGACAAATCGATTCCAACGCCCCAGCTCCTCCTTGCACTCCCGACTTGAATGCACATATAGACGGTCTGTGCAACGGTTTGGCATCCTACTCTGGAGGTCACGCCAAACTCGGCCGATGGATTAACTCGATTGAAGAAGCACTATCTGAGGTCACGGCGAGCGGGAATCCAACCGCGTACAAAATGATGTTGCGGCGGGTGCGGCTGAAATTGACAGACGAAGCCGCCGATATCTACTATGAAGAAGAGGGGGACCACACGTCATGGGATGCTATTAAACGTGTCCTAAAAAAACACTTCTCCGACCAACGCCGCCCTGAGGCTATCCTTACCGCCATGCGAAACCTAAAACAGGATCGGGACAGCATAGAGAGCTACTATAACAAGTTCCGAGCTCTGCACAAGCTGTACGTGGAGAAAATTAACGGTGGACCTCTATCTCCCGAACTAAAGGAAACTACGCTTCGACAACAAGAAGTCAACAGTTCGAGCGAATTTATTCGCAACCTAAACATGGAGGTGAGGATACATCTCGTACATTTCGCTCCGACGACATTAAACGCCACCTACCGGGCCGCTTTGGACGTTGTTGATAAGATCCAAGAGTACCAAATCGACATGCCAAGGACCAGCCAGGGTGGCAACGACTATCGGCCCCCACTCTCCGATAAAAATCATAAGCACAATGACAATCCGTTCAGGGGAAATTACAAATCTGGTAAAGACTACAAACATAACACCTACAAGGGACGAAATTCCTACAAGAAATCCAATTGGGAAAACAATTACGGCCGGAACAACGGTCACCAACAAGGAGGGAATAAAAATGATCAAAGGAAACCGGAAAATCAAGCACACAACCAAAGGCAAGCCTTGAATCATCTAACGATGGAGGAATCGGATATCCCCGAAGACTCCAGGGGCGAGTCTAAACACTTGGATGATCGACGAAGCCCAAAAACGGCTGAAAATTTTATGAAGCCAGCCGAACCGGAGTTCCGTACCTAAAGTACGTCACCAAAGATGGGGAATGTCTCACCTTCCTCATCGATACTGGGGCCGCGGCCAATTACATCCAGAAGCGACACGCCCCCCATGGCCAACAAATGGCACGACCCTTTTACACCGCTTCCGTTGGCGGAAGCATGAAAATTACACACTACATAGAGGGGCAATTTTTTAAACCTTTCGGGAACGAAACAACCGTCATTTTTTATGTCTTGCCCAACCTGGTCGACTTTGACGGGATCATCGGCGACGACACACTACGCAGGATACAAGCCGTATTGGACCGCTCCACCAATCAACTCATCATGCCACAAGGCGTAAAAATCCCACTATCTATGATGAGCTCAACCGCAGCAAACATGATGACCACCCCGAAGTCGTATACCCCTCAGCTTGATGAAATAATCCATTCCTTCAGCCACATTTTTGGACCCTTAGTTGAGTCAGAAACAGTGACAACGGAGGTAAGGGCGGAAATCCGCACAATAGACCAGGAGCCCGTCTACACACACACCTACCCTTTCCCAGCGCCAATGATGGGAGAGGTTAAGAGGCAAATCAACGAGCTACTGGACAATAAAATCATCAGGCCATCAAAGAGCCCATATAATTCTCCCATATGGGTGGTACCCAAAAAAACCAAAACCAAATGGCGAGAAGCAGTATAGACTGGTAATCGACTTCAAGAAATTGAATACTGTGACTATCGCCGATCGATACCCCATTCCGGATATTAACTCCACGCTGGCTAGCCTCGGCAAGGCCAAATTCTTCACCACTTTGGATTTGACTTCAGGTTTTCATCAGGTTCGGATGCGCGAAAAGGACATACCGAAAACCGCTTTTTCAGTCCTAAACGGGAAATACGAATTCCTAAGACTCCCGTTTGGACTGAAGAACGCCCCCGCCATCTTTCAACGAATGATCGACGATGTCCTTCGAGATCTTATCGGGGTATGCTGCTACGTATACATTGACGACATCATAATATTCAGCAAGAGCGAGGAAGAGCATATGACCGACATTCGAAGGGTCTTTGAGAAAGTCTCGGAGGCCAACCTTCGGATTAACTTGGAGAAAACAACCTTCATGAAAAACGAGGTAAACTTCCTGGGATATACGGTGTCAAGTGAGGGAATACGCACCGATGAGAAGAAAGTGGCGGCCGTCACCGCAATGAAGCCCCCAACAAACTTGAAGGAGCTCAAGAGCTTTTTGGGGATGACGTCATATTACAGGAAGTTCATCCGTGATTACGCCAAAGTAGCCAAATCCCTCACCAACCTCACGAGGGGGGAACTGGGGCAAGTAAAAGCAAACCAATCGAGGAAAGTACAAATCACCTTGGGTGAAATTGAATTGAAGGCCTTCGAAGATCTTAAGGCGTTGCTGGTTTCATCCGAAGTCCTGGCTTTTCCTGATTTCAACAAGCCATTCAACCTCACGACCGACGCATCCAACGAGGCATTAGGCGGTGTCCTGTCCCAGGTACAAGACGAAAAAGATCGGCCGATTTCCTTCATCTCTAGGGGATTATCCCGAACAGAGGAAAACTACGCAACAAATGAAAAGGAGATGCTGGCAATACTATGGGGACTGGAAACGTTGCGCTCGTATTTGTACGGAGCAGAAGACATCAGGGTATACACCGATCACCAGCCGTTGACTTACGCCCTAGGAAACCGAAATTCGAACGCCAAATTAAAAAGATGGAAGGCGAGGATCGAGGAATATAACTGCAAATTGTTCTATAAGCCAGGAAAAGCTAATGCTGTTGCTGATGCCTTATCACGCATCACCTCCCATCTAAACCCTCTCAGACTTGCACCGTCAGCAGGACAAACACTCCGCCTCCCATTACTCAGGGTCAACACTCCACTCAATACTTTCCGAAACCAGATAATCTTGGTCATGGGGACAGGCATCGACACCTCTACCGAACCTCACCCGGGTGTTCAGCGACATATTGTTCACATAAATTTAACACAAGACATTGCCATATCTAGAGCCGCGCTGGAAGGGACTCTTTCCAAAACCCACATAAATGGAATCAAGATTCCGGAAACCGCTGTTTCAGAAATACAACCCGTAATCTGGGAATATTTCAACAACTACAAAATCCGTCTAGCGCAAGAAATAGTGGAGGATATAACCTCTGAAGATCAGATTCAGGAAATAATCCAAAAGGAACATCGAAGAGCCCATAGGAGTTACTGGGAGAATAAGCAACAAATCCTATCGAGGTATTATTTCCCGAAAATGGCAGCAAGAACAAAAAGCTATGTGTCAAAATGCACTACATGTGGAACCCAAAAGTACAACCGACGACCAAAGAAACCACACCTACAACCGACACCGATACCCCGCATGCCATGCGAAATTCTACACATCGATCTCTTCGTAATCGAGAAACTATGGTTCTTGTCCTGTATTGACAAATTCTCGAAATATGCAATGTTGTTCCCTATCGAGAACAGGTCGTCTATACACCTCAAGGAGAAACTCATGGACGTCTTAGCATACTTCTCGGTGCCCAAGTTAATAGTCATGGACAACGAGCGGGGATTGTTATGCCCCATCATCATCAACCTTTTGCACGAACTACAAATTGAGATTTACCGTACACCTTCACAAAAAAGCGAAGTAAATGGACAAGTAGAACGGTTCCACTCGACATTCTTGGAAATATACCGATGTCTACGCATAGAGCACCCGAAGTTGAGTGCCGCCCAACTAGCAAAACTAACGGTCGCTAGATACAACGAATCCATACACTCCGTAACCAAGCAGAAACCGGCCAACCTTTTTTTCAACCGAACATCGGAGCAAGAACTAGCCAACAACACAAATCCCAGAGAAACGCTCTTGGAAAATATCAGAGGATTGCTCGAACATCAACAAACGACTACAAATAGGGCCAAGAACTTAAAAAGGGAGAAACCTTTGTCGTACGAGGTCGACCAAGAAATTTTCGTAGCCAACAAACAGATCAAGGGTAAACACGTAAAAAGGTTTTTCCAGGAAAAAATCGCTCAGGACAATAAGGTCACGGTAGTCACACAAACAGGGAAAAATCTACACAAATCACACATTAAGTAAAAAGGAAAAAACACTGGTACACATATTAAAAACACTTGTACACATATTATATACACATCTAGACACTAAGTTAAAATTAATAATACCCCTCTACTTTCAATATAAGCCCCCTCATTCTGTGCCTCTCATTGGCGGAGAGCTACAAGGTCTTTAAGTATGAGTCCCCAATCGTGACGTTGCAACAAGGAAAGGGATGGAGAATTGAAGGACACTCAAATCTTGGACATGTAATCCCTCTCGATTCATTCGCGGGCTTTGCCGAAAACTTGTCATCAGCCCTGGATCAATACCCTTCTGGGGACTTGAAGACATTGGCCACCCTGAAAATTAAGGATCTAAACATAAAAATCGAGGAACTCACGGCCTCCCACAGGAGGACTAGACGAGCAATCAGATGGCTAGGCTCAGCTTGGAAATGGGTAGCAGGATCACCGGACGCAGCTGACTGGGACCAGATCTTACAATCCCAGGACTCTCTGATTAGAGAGAATAACCAACAATTCACCATCAATAAACAATTCCTGTCCGGCATTCAAGAAGCATTCGACAAAATAAACGAACTTGCAGGAGCCCTGAACACAATAAACAGGGATAACGACTCCGAACTATCCATCCTGTTGAACAAAATCTTGCTACTTGAACGGAAGCTGGATGAGATCGTGTGAGCATGCCAACTCGCAAAAGTTGGCGTGATCAACTCAAACCTATTGGATATAGACGAGTTGCAGGACATTATCAACACCACACCAAGCTTGCCTTATAACAACATCATTGAGGCCATCGAATTTGCCCAACCCACTATCTTCGTAAACGGGACCCTACTCCTTTACAACATAGCGATGCCACGGGTACTACAACAGGAGTACTCGGTGCAGATCATCAGGCCAACCATAACAAACAATCAACAAATCGACATTCCTTCAGGAAAGATACTGGTTGGACAACGAGACACCTACATGATATCCAAGAGCTGCCAGACCATGGGCAACATCACCATTTGTAAGGAGTCAGACCTCACTCACCTGGATGAAGAGTCTTGCCTGCCAAGACTAATAAAAGGCGGAACCGCAAAATGCCACTCGATAACCAACACGGCAAGCCCCATCGAGTTGTTAGAAGATGGTACCTTATTCACGACCAACTTTAGAGGGAAGTTGACAAACGGCGTTGTAGAATCGAAACTAAACGGGACCTTTGTTATTCAATTCTCCAACGAATCGGTGACCATCGGTAACAAAACTTTCAGAAGCCAGACGGTTACAAGGATGGTGGCTATACCATCCACTTTGTCCGAAATCGTAAACGAAGGACACCGACTAAACGTGGAATACATTCACGACTTGCACATAAACAATCTACGACGCCTCAACACTCTAACGAAAGGAACCACCATCACGGCCGGCTGCACCATCCTCGTATTTCTCGCCATCTTCATAGGTTGGATTCTGAAGAAGACGCTCCAGAAACCAGAAACAACACCCGAAATTAAAGGATCTCCGAGACGTCGATTTTTAAGGGGGGAGGAGTTAGCACACTCATCCTCATGCGAGGCCTCCTCCCATACAACCAGCGCCCCTGGAACGCCTTGTCCTTCAGTCACCAGACCATGCCCCACACCTCGGCATCTGCTATCACAACGGGACTCGACCAACACTTTCTACCAAAAACGTCTGAATGAGCATCGGGCAAAATACCCTCTATCGATTTAAGCCTTGACCTTACACTCACATTTCATGCACTCACATTTCACACATGTTAGGGACATTAACAGACCACACAACACGCGTGCATCGCGACCCATACTAGCAATCTAAGTGACACCAGCCCACTCACATTTCATACACTCACACTTCATACACTCACATTTCACACACTCACATGTCACACACCAACAGACCACACACAGCACGCGTGTATCTTTTAGCCGACTAAGCTACCTACGTCTTCTATTTCCTGTAAACACACTTAGCCAAGTAAGCGACTTATGTCCCCTAGTATTTATGCGACCCTAGCAAAACGCGACCCTCGTCGGTCACACTAGGCACTTCACTTCCCTTTCTAGTATAAGCACTTTGAATATTGCCGATAAGCAGAATTCGCCGGAAGAGGCGACCCACTTCTGACACGATCCCAACGCCGCTGCCAGCGACACAACGCCGCAGCCAGCGCCCCTTGGGCATCTTGGAGTATATTTAAAGGATCACGCTCGACAGGGCAGGGAGTCTTAATCTTGACATTGTACAAGTGACATCGAACTAGTATCGAATAAGTGAATAAAACCAATTTATAACGTTTAATTGAGTGTTGCGTCGTTATTCTCAACGAAGATCCTGAATATCCAAGCCTTAATCCTCTACCAAGGAAGGACATGGTAAGATAATCCCATTTAAGGCCATGGGAACTCGTAACTTATATCCATCAATAACTCTGTAAGCCCATGAAGTTGAAGTTGTTTCTCATAGTTCTACCACAAATAATATATTCACTGCTAATATATATATATCCATCAATAACTCTGTAAGCCCATGAAGTTGAATAAATCTCAACAGGTTATGGGCCCAGCAACCTTCCACTGCGCCAATAATTCGATGGATTCAGAATAGTGAAAATAAAGTAAAAAGTGTAAAAGTTGTGGCGAAAAAGTTCTAGAAAGATTTTTGTGTCTTGCCTGTGTGGCGCCGAACTGCCGTTTTTTTTACGTTGCTTGTGTAGCTTCGCGGTCGGCTTTTGCTTGTGTATCTAAGTCAAGAAAAAACGTGCGAGAGAGAACACAATAGAAAACAGTTAAATAAAGAGAAACAGAACATAAAAAATGAGTGTCGCAAGTGTACGTATAGAGCCGTTAGGCAAAGAAAATTTTGATACTTGGAAAATTCAAATGGAAGCACTTTTGATCAAAAATGATACGTGGAAATATGTGAACAATACATATGTAAAGACAGAACAAAATGCTGCACAGTGGGTGAAAGAAGATGCTAAGGCAAAATCTGACTTAATTCTGGCCATGGCGACAACAGAATTAAAACAAATAAAAAACTGTGAAACTTCAAACGAAGTATGGAAAAAGTTGCATAGCATCTACCAGTCCACGGATCCCCCACGCAAAGCCACCCTACTGAAGTCTTTGATTTTGTTGAAATTAGGCCCCGGCGCCGACATGCGAGATCACGTCGATAAGTTTTTTGACATTGTAGACAAAATAAATGAAACTGAAGTAATCAACATAAATGATTTAATCTCGATCTTGCTACTGTACAGTATATCAGAAGAATACGAAACATTTCGTATAGCAATCGAGTCGCAGGACAATTTAATTACACCTGAAGCACTAAAGGTAAAATTATTGGATGAATACGAAGCGCGAAATCGAAACAAAGGAGAATCATCACCAGGGGCACTGATGATAAATAAGAGATTCAATAATGGTGCACCAGGGTCGTCCAAGGCGGGTGGTTTCAAATACAAATGTTATAATTGTGGAAAGGTGGGGCACAAGGCGGCGAAATGTCCCAAGAAATTTCCGAAAAACTCCGAAGAAAACAGTGAGTCATATTCAAGTATGTACATACAAGAAGCAAATCTTACACGCACAAGCCTAAAGGGATGGTGCCTGGACTCTGGAGCAACGTCACATATGTGTTCAGAGAAGGAAAGGTTTAAGAGTTAAAACTAGCAAACGGCGAAAGTACAGCAATTAATGGAATCGGGTCGGTAACTTTTAAACCAAACTGTAAGTTTTCTGCAAACGTTTTGAACACATGAACAGAGTACATGGTGCATGCGTAAATATAAATGAGAGTCTACCAATCTGCGAAGCATGCATTAAGGGGAAGCAATCACGAAAACCGTTTCCTGCATCCGACTCCAAATCAAAAGAACTACTTGAACTATTCCATAGCGATGTATGTGGACCAATGCGAGTAAGTAGTCATGGAGGTAGTCGATACTTTGTTACATTTATAGATGATTTTTCAAAATGGTGCGAATTGTATACTATCAAAAGTAAATCAGAAGTTTTTAACAAATTCAAGGAGTTTAAGGTATACGTCGAACTCAAATCTGGAAAAAAGATTAAACGTTTTAGATCAGACAATGGAACCGAGTATACCAATAATGAGTTTAATAAGTATTTAAAAGCCTGCATGATGATCCAAGCCGTACTACCACCTAGCTACTGGGCTGAGGCAATTAACACTGCAAATTACTTACGGAATAGATGCCCATCCAAAAGTCTACGGGGAGAAGTCCCTTTTACATTATGGAATCATCGTATTGCATCTATCAAACATTTGCGCACATTTGGTCAAATTGTATACTCGCTTGACAAACGTGCACAGAGTAAATTCAGTCCAAGATCTAAACGTTGTATATTTATAGGTTACTGTAATGATGCCAAAGCCTACAGACTATATGATCCCGAAGCCAAAATGGTATTAAGAAGTCGTGACGTCATATTCACAAATATTTTTGGCAACGATCATGAATTTGAAGAATTCTCAGAGCTGAGTGCAGTCAATGCGGAATATCAAGAGGAACATTGTCAGGAAGATGATTTTCAAGAAGAGCGTGTCGTTCCCGAGGAAAATACCCCAGAAGAGAATGCCGATATTGAAGAAAATATCAAAGAAGAACCAGTACTGCAAAGACGTGGACCTGGAAGACCCAGAAAAGTGCATACAGGAAAACCTCGTCGTCCCAAGCTCATCTATAATGAAGTCCAAATCCAGCCAACCATCGGAAATGAGCCTGAACCGGAATCTGATGAGGAAGACGAATTTTATGAGGCATCGTCACTAATAAGCATCGGAGATGAATCGTCAACGCGCGCAGCTCTAAGTGGTCCAAATGCAATTGAGTGGAAAAACGCCTTGATAAGTGAGTATAAAGCGCTACAAAAGAATAAGACTTGGGAAACAATAAAGCGAGAGAGGAATCAGAAAGTCATAGAAACCAAGTGGGTTCTCCGCACAAAGTATAAACCAAACGGCGAAGTGGATAGCCGCAAGGCTCGTCTAGTAGCAAAAGGTTTCACTCAAAGAGAGGGAATTGATTATAATGAAACTTATTCCCCTGTAGCTCGTATAGGATCAATACGAACACTGATAGCAATCGCCGTGGAACTCGACCTCGACCTCCATCAATTTGATTTTAACAGCGCATATCTAAATGGAGACATAGAGGAAGAACTGTATATAAAGGTTCCACCAGAATTCACCGAAATACTTACGGAAAAAGAAAAGCAGAGATACACCGACGATAAAGTATGTAAATTAAAGAAAGCTTTGTATGGTTTAAAGCAGAGTGGACGCCAGTGGTATAAGAAACTGGATTACAAATTGAAGGAAATGAACTTGAAGCCACTTGCAGCTGATCCTTGTGTGTATATGAAAAAACAAGGTAATGGGATTATTATCGTTTCACTGTATGTCGATGATCTCATAGTCGCAACGATTAATAACAAGCTACTAACACAGCTGAAAGCCGAATTAACACATAATTTTGAAAAGAATGATTTAGGAAAACTGTCTTATTGCCTGGGTATCGAATTTCTTCAAAATAAGAACAAAGGTGAATGTTCTTTGGGTCAATCAAGGTATGTAAAGGATATACTAAAGAAATTCAACATGGAGGACTGTAAACCAGTGAGCACACCTATGAACGCCAGCGAGAAAATTTCGAATCAAATGTGCCCAAAGACAAAACCGGACCTGGATGAAGTATCAGTCGTCCCATATCAAAGCTTGATAGGTGCTCTAATGTGGCTTGCAGTGTCGACGCGCCCTGACATTGCACATACCGTAAGTCTTCTTAGCCAGTATAATAATTGTTTCGGGAAACAACACTGGGTTGCAGCCAAAAGGGTACTTCGTTATTTGAAGGGTACTCAAGACCATGGACTAATATATAGAAAAACCGGAAAAGATTTGGTTGGCTATGCTAATGCCGACTGGGCTGCTAATATTGATGATCGTAGATCTTTTACAGGTTTCGCATTTAAGATGGCAAACGCACCAATAAGTTGGGAATCCCGTAAGCAGCGAACTGTCGCTCTTTCTAGTACAGAGGCGGAATACATGGCCCTATCTGAGACGTCTAAAGAAGCTGTACATCTAAGATCTTTCTGGCAAGAGATTTTTGGCTCGCTCCGTTCCACCATAATCTACAACGACAATCAAGGAGCTGGCCAACTCACACGAAATCCTCTATTCCACAAGAGTACAAAGCATGTCGACATCCGTCATCACTTTATAAGGGAACTGGTGGACAAAGGGGACCTTCGCATTGATTACATCTCAACAAGTGAAATGCCCGCAGACGTTTTAACCAAAGGACTAGGAACAGCAAAGCATGAGTCCTGTGTGACACTGTTGGGAGTACAAAAAATAGAGAAATAAGGCGCCATCTGAGGGGAAGTATTGCGAATACATCTGGCAGCCTACTTGGTCACCCGCCCATCTGGCAACCCTATACGCGTCAAGACGCACTCTCGTATATGGCACCGTCTGTGCCGGTCGTGTTTCTCTTAGTTCTACCACAAATAATATATTCACTGCTAATATATATATATCCATCAATAACTCTGTAAACCCATGAAGTTGAATAAATCTCAACATAAACTAACAATTGTTTATTTTGAAAGTAATCGCGTCAAAAGTAACGACTTTATTAACAAAAGTCACTGTTTTCGACCGATCGTTCCTATGGGAGCTCTATGATGTAGTCAGCCGACCTTGGTCATATTCCACAGATAGGTGGAATAAACTCATCAATATTAAATCAAGACAAAAGCTCAGAAAATAACGAAGTTATTGAGAAAAGTCACTGTTCGTGGCTTTGCCGTTTGTATGGGAGCTATATGATATAGTGTTCGATTCGTCTGAGATATACAACCTGTGCACTATATACATGCCTACTTTCAAAATTTAAGCTCTATAGTTCTGATCAAGTATATATATACTTTAAATGGTTGGAGATGCTTGCTTCTATGCGTTGCCCACTTCTGCCCAAAATTAATATACTCTCTTTGCAAGGGTATAACAAAAACAAAATTTGAATTTATTTCTTATATGATAGCAGAGTGTGTGAATGTGACAATAATATACAGTTGGACCTCGATTATCCGTCCACTCATTAACCGGGTACCCCTATTATCCGGGATGAAGTTGAATTTGTTTCATTCTTACTATTAACCGTGAATATCCCTAATATCGGTGGTTTCAAACGAAAATTTTTTTCAAAAATAATAAAAAGAATTCGGGGCTTCCCCGTTTTAACTAGCAACCACTGAGAAACACGCGTGTATGTACCTATTACATCAACAAACGTTTGTAGAACTAAGAAACACTTGTTTGAGGCTTCATTTAAAGATATGTATGTATTTATGTCCTTATGAAATTTCAAGTAGGAAATACGTGGAAATTTTGCTGTCGATTTACCGGGTTTTTCGATTTTCGGTAATGGCTCTGGTCTCCCGACCGTCCCGGATGTTCGAGGTCCGACTGTACATAAGTTACAAAGAAAAAAAAAATATCTAGTGCTAAGTCCAGCTACATATGTATGTATGTCCATAAACAGTGCAAATACAGTCCAAAAGTTTGTGCGCTAAGTGAAAAGTGGTTTCAAAAAAGAGAAAAATTAATAAAGATTTAAAAAAAACAAAAAAAAAATCTAAGAAGCTAACTTCGGCTATGCCCTACCCTTGCAGTCCTTGGAAATAAAAATTTTATATGTTCCAAATTTGTTTTCTGCAACTCAATTCATTAATATACAAACAAAACAATTTTACTCTTTATACTACAATTTATTCTTCTTCCCTCATTCCCAAAGCAGTTTATGTGGCGTTGCGTCTGTTTGTATATGCATATACTCTGTTGATGACGAAAGACGTAGTAGACAGCAAGAAGCGCTGCCGGCAGAGTGTTGTGTAACTTGTGTTATATTTATCTGATCACATTCAAATCTTTTATATTCAATATTATCACATATGTAAATTTCATAGCGATACTCCAATTTTTATGAAAATGTTTTTTCTAGAGCTATATGATATAGTGGTCCGATCCTGATATCATACTTAATTTGCTCTAGATAATAAAAAGCACAGAAAAAAATTTCAGCCCGATAGCTCTTAAGACGGCTGAGTAAAACGCATATGAACGGACGAACGGAAATAGCTCGGCTGAGTAAAACGCATATGAACTGTTCGTCCGTTCATATGCGTTTTACTCAGCCGTCTTAAGAGCTATCGGGCTGAAATTTTTTTTCTGTGCTTTTTATCGACTTTATGGGGTCGGAAACGTCTCTTTCTGTGCGTTACAAACATCTGACCAATTTTATAATACCCTCTGCAAGGGTATAAAAACAGTGAACCACCTTTCATATATAAAGGCCACACATAGCTGTGTTTTTTTTCCTGCGACACCTGCTGGCATATCCTGCAGACACATCGGGGAAAAAAATAAATTAAAAAAAATAAATATAATATATTTTGGAAGATTGACCTCGAGCCGGCTAAGTTCTAAGGTTTGATTTAAATTTAAAATAGGTCGTAATCTAATCAGATGACACCAACGGAAGGCCCGTTTACTCCAAAAAAAAACATTTTTCTATATACAATATACCGTGTATGAAATGACAGATCGTGATATTAGTTTGTTAAGGTCGAAGCTCTTACACTAATTTTTCATAGCGCCTAAGGGTATGCACAAAAAGGTGGTCTCCGGTATTGTAGGTTTGCCAACTTTTTTCGCTTCATTTAGTTGCAATTCCCAACTAGTATTAGCGTTGAAGTCATGGTATGGCTATTGAAATTCTGGAGTTCTTTAGCAAAGTCTGCTGATGATAGAACTTGGTAGTTGTAAAAATAGCTATACAGACCTGTCACCTTTTTGTGTTGCCTTTAAAATAATCTTCTTTTGAAAGATTGACCTCAAGCCGGCTAAATTGCAAGGTTTGATTTTAAAAATAAATATATTAATATTATATATAAAAATAAGTTGGGTTTTCCTCCCTGACGCTTTAACTCCAGAACGCACCAACTGATTTTCACGGTTTTTCATTTGTTGGAAAGGTCTCGGGCTCCTTGAGGTTTATAGCATAGAAAAATATAAAATTAAGTCGGGCTTTCCTTCCTGACGCTACCAAAATGCCGAAAGCACGACGTGAAAACATCGGCCGCCGCACTAGATATGCAAGCCAGCAACTAGTGTATTCACAGAACTTAAGCGAAGAAAGACTAAATATATTGAAAAGTACTTTCTATCTGGCAACTCTTACACCCTATATTTGTACCATTTCTAATTACTTATTACTCATTAAATAGTCTTCTATCATCTTGCAAACTGAACACACGTCTTTCAATAGGTTATGGGCCCAGGCCACGCATACAAGAAAAGATAAAAGAGGAATGACCAATATATATCCGTGTGAGAGTTAAGGGGCCGCGAAAACTACGATGTTTGAAAGCGGCAGGCCCAATCGTACCTAGTGATCAAAGGTTGTTGGAGTGTGGTGTGTAATGGACCATCAGAGAAGGAAGCGTCACTAGACAGCGGACTGACTCGGAAAGTAGAGCTGCTTAAAAAGTTGGTACAGTTATACCGGAAAAGTTGGTACAGTTAAACAGGAATCAATTCGAATGCTATGTACTCAAGAGCATCAAAGCAAGCTAAGAGGAACAAAGCAAAGTTAAATAACCGTTTTGGGAAAACAGTTATTTGCTACGCATGCGGTGGTAAAGGGCATATGCGAAAAGTATGCCCAAGCGTAGTGCAAGAAGAGAGAAGCGATGAAGAGAAAGCAGCTCTTGCATCGAATACTTCGCTCTTAGTAAATGCAAATCCACATGTAGGCAAGAGCGAAACAGTGTGGTACATTGATTCTGGTGCTTTAACTCACATGACAAATGATCGGAGATTGCTAAGCAACGAATCTGAGGTTAGCAACAAAAGCGTAATAATAGCGAACAAAGAGAAACTGCATGTAAAAAGCAGAGGCGATGTAGGAATTTTGTTACATGTAAATGGCAAATCAGTTAAAGGTAATATTCATGGAGTGGAGTATGTTCCGAATTTGTGCAGAAATCTGTTATCTGTAAGCCAAATGGCAAAAAACGGGAAAAGGCTTGTTTTCGAAAAGAACCATTGCTACATCTTTGAGAAAAATATTTTGAAAGCCACTGGCTATCTGCAAAATGATCTGTATCGACTGAATTGTGAACTGCCAAAAGTAGAGAAAGCCTTGGTCGCAATAAATGGATTCGAACTATGGCATCGTAGGATGGGCCACATTTGTGACACAAAATTACAGCTGGTAAAAGAAGCCACCGATGGTGTTGAATACTCTGTTAATGAATCGTGCCGGGATAAATGCATTGTGTGCCTTAAAGGAAAACAAACTCGTATGATAAGCAAGCAGCCTGGAATCCGTGCTGAAGGTCTTTAAATCTTGTCCACTCAGATGTGCTTGGACCATTGAGAGTCAAGTCCTTTTCTGGTGCAAGATTTATGCTTGTCTTCTTTGATGATTTCTCTCGGAAGGTGTTTGTGTACTCAATTAAGGAGAAGTCAGATGTAGTCAGGAAGTTCGAGATTTTCAAATATCTGGCAGAGAACCAAACAGGACGAAAAATTCGCATTTTGCGTTCTGACAATGGGAAGGAATATTGCAACCAAGAGCTTGAACATTTTTTGCAGAATGCAGGTATTCTGCATCAGACTACAGCGCCGTATAACCCTGAGCAAAATGGAGTCGCAAAGCGGATGAATCGCACACTCCTGGAGAGAGTGCGCTGCATGTTGCTGGACTCAGCATTGCCCAACATTTATTGGACCGAAGCCGCTAACACTGCAGCTCATATAACTAACCGAATGCCTTGTCGTGGAAATAGCTCATCTTCTGAAGAACTTTGGACTGGATCTAAGCCAAACTTAAAGTATATGCGTATATTTGGCTGTAAAGCATTGGCTCATATCCCAAAGCAAAAGCGTGGGAAGCTAGATGTTAAATCTGAAGAATGCATTTTTGTAGGATACAGCGGCACTTCGAAAGCATATCGTCTGTACAGGAAATTTGATCGTAAGTTTTTAATAAGTAAGGACGTCGTTTTCATCGAAAAGAATTGCAGAGACTCAACACAGCATTTTGGCGAAATGGGCACCGTAGAGGATAATTGCAGAGACGGTAAACAGTCCCTGGAAGCAGAACCTTTGTATCATGAAGACCTGTTAAAGCAGTCTACGTCAGAGTTTGAGTCGTGGAATATGGATACAGAGGAAACAGTCGATGCTGAGGAAGTAAAGACTACTGATGGGCACGTTCCAGATGCATTTGGTGTTCGAAGATCAAAAAGGATTGCGAATAAGCTGGAAGAGCATCACCTATGTTGTGTAGTCTCGCAAGATGACGACCCACTAACACTAACAGTAACAGAGGCAATAAAGTCGAAACTAGCAGATTCATGGGAAGACGCAATGAAGTCGGAAATGCTCTCTCACGAATTTTAATTAGTGTTATTTATAACACTTGGACGCTAACGGAATTACCAAAGGGCAAAGTGGCTATACAATCAAAATGGGTTTTTAAACAAAACGAGAATCTGGGGACTTGGTTCCTCGCTATAAGGCAAGTCTTGTTGTTAAAGGATTTTCTCAGAAAGAGGGTATTGACTACACGGAGACGTTTGCACCAGTCGTGCGATACACTTCCATGCGAGTGCTGTTTGCTACAGCTGCTAAGTATGGGTTGACAATTTATCAACTGGATGCTGTGACAGCTTTTCTTAATGGCGATTTACAAGAAGAAATCTACATGCGTCAGCCTGAAGGCTTTGACGATCAATCAGGAAAAGTCTGTCGCCTCAATAAATCGCTCTACGGGCTTAAGCAGGCAAGCAGAGTCTGGAATGAAATGCTGAACAAGGTTCTACTAGGCTTTGGTCTTCAACGTGGCGAAGTGGATCAGTGTGTATACCATTAAGTAACTGGATCCACCATGGTATATGTGGCAGTATATGTTGCCGATATATTAATTTTCAGTAACACGAACAAATGGTAGCTGAAATCAAGGTCGAGCTCAGAAATTTAACATGCTAGATATGGGCGAAGTTTCGTCGATTTTGGGCATGCGTGTTCGACACAATAAGACCGAAGGCACAATAAAAATTGATCAATCTAAGTATATTGCAGGAATTCTAAAAAGATTCGGAATGGATGATTGCAAAGCAGTGTCAACGCCGGTGGATGTCGCACAAAGTCTTTCAGCTGACATGGGACCCAAGTCTGAAGCCGACATTGAAGATATGAAGAAGGTTCCGTACCTAGAGGCTATTGGTTGCCTACTATATGCTGCCCAGAACACTCGTCCTGGCATAAGTTTTGCTGTCAACATGTTGAGTCGCTTCTCTTCCAATCCAGAAATGGCTCACTGGACCGCCGTTAAACGTGTGATGAGATATCTGAAAGGAACTCTCAATAAATGCATCACATATCATGCTACTGGAGATGATTTAAAAGGTTTTTGCGATGCTGATTGGGGCGGAGACCTCGATGGAAGGAGATCAACATCAGCATACATTTATGTACAACAAGGTAGAGCAATATCGTGGTGTTCCCAACTGCAGAGGACCGTTGCACTTTTCTCTACAGAAGCAGAATATATGGCAGCAGTATCTGCCATCCAAGAAGCCATATGGTTATTGCGCCTGCAGAAGGAACTTTATCTCATTGATACCAATAAGATCGTGCTATGTTGTGACAACAAGAATGCTTTACACATTATAAGGAATAATTCATTTTCTCCAAGAACGAAACATATAGATATAAAAGTCAAGTTTATTAGAGAATGGTTGACCAATGACTCTATCCGAATAGAGTACATTCCTACCGAGGACATGCCGGCAGATGCACTAACAAAACCAGTCCCAGCTTCTAAAATAGCGTTGTTAGGATCCAGAATGGGGTTAACCTAATTTCTTAATTAAACAAAAGAATTGTCATTATCAGAATATTAATATTATATCTGCCAGATATTCAATTAAGGGGGTATATTGAAAAGTACTTTCTATCTGGCAACTCTTACACCTTATATTTGTACCATTTCTAATTACTCATTACTCATTAAATAGTCTTCTATCATCTTTCAATAAAATATAATTAGAAAAAATGACCGATTGAGACAACGCGTGAGCACACGAAGATCATTGGTATCATACAATCGCTTGTCATTCCAATATGATCCCACTGCGAACTAGAGTGATGATGACAATTTAGAAAACCGACCAATGACAACTGTATGCCGATATTGCAATGCCTTAAAGTACAAAAGAGAAACGGGTGGATTGTGCTGCGCAAGAGGAAAAGTCAAACTGGATCCATTACTTACACCACCATACCTACTGAAACCATTGATCGAAGGAACTGATCCCGATTCCAACCATTTTCTTCAACGCATCCTTGAATACAATAACTGCTTCCGCCTGACTACTTTTGGAGCTAATATCATTCAAGAAGGATCTTCGGCGAAATAACAATATCTTTGGCAATTTGATGATATTGTTGGCAGGCGATTTCAGGCAGACGTTGCCAGTAATTTCCCGTGTCTTCAGACACTTGTTTTATTATTTAATTTAGAAAAAAACTTGGAGCTTTTTGGCCATTCAAATATTTTTTGATCGTTAATAAATCGCACCACAATATTTAGAAAAAATCTTTAAAAGCTCTCCAAAGCTTTTAACGGTACTTTTTTTCTTAATAAACACAAAACATATGTTTTTCCACGCTTGTAAATTGATCTGCTGCATGTAGTGTTTTGCAGAAATGTAAATAAAAAATCTATTTATGCTGCACTTCTACAAAAAATAGTTTCAAAATATAGGTAGTTAATTATATTTTTAATTGTCCGTTTTATTTGTATTTGTCCACGCGATCGTTTCGTCCGATATGCGGCTGCGCCCCACGGTCGGTCGGGCGGGAGGTGGACAGCGCTCTGCTTGGGCTCTCGCGAAACAGGCTAAGACCTGGTGTCGTATGGGCCACTTGAACGTATTTCGTATTGTACGCGTCATCGTCCAGACAATAATAAAAAAAAGAGATCAAGTCAGCTTATACTAAACGAGAAGCCCTCGGGCAGATCGCCAAGTTATGCGATTCCGATGGCTGGTTGGCTCCATTTGTGATTCAAGCCAAAGTATTTATGCAAGAGCTAGGGTGGGATGATCACTTGCCCAGTGAACTCCATCACAGGTGGTAGGATTTTACAAAGAGCTACTCTTTTCTTGACCAGATTCGAATTCCACGGCGGGATCCGAGTTCCGACATCGAATTCCATTGCTTTTGTGATGTTTTACATCGGGCTTATAGGGGCGCGAGTTATAGAGCAAGGCATATCGTGCTGCCTTCTTGCAGCTAAATCTAGGGTAGCTCCAGTCAAAACGCACGCTCCTAGCTGAACTTGCAGCTGCATTTCTTCCACAACTTCCAGTTGAAAATGCTGAAGCATTTTATTGGTCAGATTGAACCGTTGTACTGTCATGGTTAAAAAAGCCACTCTGCACATGGACAACGTTTGTCGCCAATCAAGTAGCATGGGGGAAGTCAATTGGTAGTCTCTCTTATCCGACAGAGATATTGGATTCCAAGACAGCTGAATCTAGTAAAATCGGTTGTCAATTCATGCAAAGTGTGCGTGATCTATAAAAGAAGGCTAAAATCACAGCTAATGGGCACTCTTCCGTCCCAGCAAACTACTTTCTCGCGCCCCTTTACGACCACCGGAATAGATTTCGCATGTCCCTTCGAGATCAAAAGTTTCACCGGCTGCGCCTGTCGCATATCAAAGGGATATGTGTGTGTATTTGCCGGTTTTACATCAATCCGCTTTCTTCGATATTTGTTTCGGCAGGTTTCTGATATCCGTCGTACACGTCTCGACTTCATGGCTCCAAGACTACGTTCAGTATAGATTTCGAAGGAGGAGCGCAGATGCTTGCGAGGAACTGAGTCCTTCCGCTGCCGAGTCTGTCGTAGAATCCATCCTCCAAAGCGTTGTCGGCGCTTCCTGCGGCTGAACGTGGAAAGGCGGGCAGTGCTTGCCAACAAGTACTGCGCCAATTGCCTGGCCCATCAGCACTCCGAGGGAGCATGCCTGAGCGGCGATAGGTGTCGCATATGTTGCTCAAACCTTCGACGTGAAGGAGCTCGGGTATCATCGATGGTGACTTCTCTGGCCACGGCCTTCATATATTGGAAGCGACAAAGCGGTGGCAGCAGTGATCCGGAACACGATCAGCGAAGGATGGCGGTTGGAAGCGATCCTGAGGGTGGTCGATTGCCTGAATGCCGAACTCCCAGCTCTCAGTTGGACTCACAGATTGCCGCAAAGTTTGAGGGCATCATGCCGGCAAACGGAACCAACCGTCGTCTGTGTCCTTAGTCTTGGGCGCGGACTTGATGCTGGAAGGGAGTTTACCAAGAGTCTTGACATCCAAGTCATCGAGGATTATTGGGTTCAAGAAATTCGCTTTTGCTAAGGTTGTAGTGAGAATTAAATTTTCGAGGTCTGAAATGACCATTCTGTTCCTAACTAGGATGGTTTCATAGGAGTGTTTGTGGTTTACATTTTCTGTTTAACTTATTTGGTTTATGGAATTTGTTATTGCATTCAGTTTCTCTTGTAAATTGTTGTTAATTTCGACTTGTTTAATTTCTGACTCTATTAATTGATTTTGTTTTAACTTTATCTGTTTTGACGACTTCAAAATCAGAGCAGTGCCTAAAATATTTAAGCTTCTAGCGCCTCCATGATGAACCGTCATCGTTTATATCAAGAAGACCTGTTAAAGCAGTCTACGTCAGTGTTTGAGTCGTGGAATATGGATACAGAGGAAACAGTCGATGCTGAGGAAGTAAAGACTACCGCTGGGCACGTTCCAGATGCATTTGGTGTTCGAAGATCAAAAAGGATTGCGAATAAGCTGGAAGAGCATCGCCTATGTTGTGTAGTCTCGCAAGATGACGACGCACTAACACTAACAGTAACAGAGGCAATAAAGTCGAAACTAGCAGATTCATGGGAAGACGCAATGAAGTCGGAAATGCTCTCTCACGAATTTAAATTAGTGTTATTTATAACACTTGGACGCTAACGGAATTACCAAAGGGCAAAGTGGCTATACAGTCAAAATGGGTTTTTAAACAAAACGAGAATCTGGGGACTTGGTGCCTCGCTATAAGGCAAGTCTTGTTGTTAAAGGATTTTCTCAGAAAGAGGGCTGACTACACGGAGACGTTTGCACCAGTCGTGCGATACACTTCCATGCGAGTGCTGTTTGCTACAGCTGCTAAGTATGGGTTGACAATTTATCAACTGGATGCTGTGACAGCTTTTCTTAATGGCGATTTACAAGAAGAAATCTACATGCGTCAGCCTGAAGGCTTTGACGATCAATCAGGAAAAGTCTGTCGCCTCAATAAATCGCTCTACGGGCTTAAGCAGGCAAGCAGAGTCTGGAATGAAATGCTGAACAAGGTTCTACTAGGCTTTGGTCTTCAACGTGGCGAAGTGGATCAGTGTGTATACCATTAAGTAACTGGATCCACCATGGTATATGTGGCAGTATATGTTGCCGATATATTAATTTTCAGTAACACGAACAAATGGTAGCTGAAATCAAGGTCGAGCTCAGAAATTTAACATGCTAGATATGGGCGAAGTTTCGTCGATTTTGGGCATGCTTGTTCGACACAATAAGACCGAAGGCACAATAAAAATTGATCAATCTAATTATATTCCAGGAATTCTAAAAAGATTCGGAATGGATGATTGCAAAGCAGTGTCAACGCCGGTGGATGTCGCACAAAGTCTTTCAGCTGACATGGGACCCAAGTCTGAAGCCGACATTGAAGATATGAAGAAGGTTCCGTACCTAGAGGCTATTGGTTGCCTACTATATACTGCCCAGAACACTCGTCCTGGCATAAGTTTTGCTATCAACATGTTGAGTCGCTTCTCTTCCAATCCAGAAATTGTTCACTGGACCGCCGTTAAACGTGTGATGAGATATCTGAAAGGAACTCTCAATAAATGCATCACATATCATGCTACTGGAGATGATTTAAAAGGTTTTTGCGATGCTGATTGGGGCGGAGACCTCGATGGAAGGAGATCAACATCAGCATACATTTATGTACAACAAGGTAGAGCAATATCGTGGTGTTCCCAACTGCAGAGGACCGTTGCTCTTTTCTCTACAGAAGCAGAATATATGGCAGCAGTATCTGCCATCCAAGAAGCCATATGGTTATTGCGCCTGCAGAAGGAACTTTATCTCATTGATACCAATAAGATCGTGCTATGTTGTGACAACAAGAATGCTTTACACATTATAAGGAATAATTCATTTTCTCCAAGAACGAAACATATAGATATAAAAGTCAAGTTTATTAGAGAATGGTTGACCAATGACTCTATCCGAATAGAGTACATTCCTACCGAGGACATGCCGGCAGATGCACTAACAAAACCAGTCCCAGCTTCTAAAATAGCGTTGTTAGGATCCAGAATGGGGTTAACCTAATTTCTTAATTAAACAAAAGAATTGTCATTATCAGAATATTAATATTATATCTGCCAGATATTCAATTAAGGGGGTATATTGAAAAGTACTTTCTATCTGGCAACTCTTACACCTTATATTTGTACCATTTCTAATTACTCATTACTCATTAAATAGTCTTCTATCATCTTTCAATAAAATATAATTAGAAAAAATGACCGATTGAGACAACGCGTGAGCACACGAAGATCATTGGTATCATACAATCGCTTGTCATTCCAATATGATCCCACTGCGAACTAGAGTGATGATGACAATTTAGAAAACCGACCAATGACAACTGTATGCCGATATTGCAATGCCTTAAAGTACAAAAGAGAAACGGGTGGATTGTGCTGCGCAAGAGGAAAAGTCAAACTGGATCCATTACTTACACCACCATACCTACTGAAACCATTGATCGAAGGAACTGATGCCGATTCCAACCATTTTCTTCAACGCACCCTTGAATACAATAACTGCTTCCGCCTGACTACTTTTGGAGCTAATATCATTCAAGAAGGATCTTCGGCGAAATAACAATATCTTTGGCAATTTGATGATATTGTTGGCAGGCGATTTCAGGCAGACGTTGCCAGTAATTTCCCGTGTCTTCAGACACTTGTTTTATTATTTAATTTAGAAAAAAACTTGGAGCTTTTTGGCCATTCAAATATTTTTTGATCGTTAATAAATCGCACCACAATATTTAGAAAAAATCTTTAAAAGCTCTCCAAAGCTTTTAACGGTACTTTTTTTCTTAATAAACACAAAACATATGTTTTTCCGCGCTTGTAAATTGATCTGCTGCATGTAGTGTTTTGCAGAAATGTAAATAAAAAATCTATTTATGCTGCACTTCTACAAAAAATAGTTTCAAAATATAGGTAGTTAATTATATTTTTAATTGTTTGTCCGTTTTATTTGTATTTGTCCACGCGATCGTTTCGTCCGATATGCGGCTGCGCCCCACGGTCGGTCGGGCGGGAGGTGGACAGCGCTCTGCTTGGGCTCTCGCGAAACAGGCTAAGACCTGGTGTCGTATGGGCCACTTGAACGTATTTCGTATTGTACGCGTCATCGTCCAGACAATAATAAAAAAAAGAGATCAAGTCAGCTTATACTAAACGAGAAGCCCTCGGGCAGATCGCCAAGTTATGCGATTCCGATGGCTGGTTGGCTCCATTTGTGATTCAAGCCAAAGTATTTATGCAAGAGCTAGGGTGGGATGATCACTTGCCCAGTGAACTCCATCACAGGTGGTAGGATTTTACAAAGAGCTACTCTTTTCTTGACCAGATTCGAATTCCACAGCGGGATCCGAGTTCCGACATCGAATTCCATTGTTTTTGTGATGTTTTACATCGGGCTTATAGGGGCGCGAGTTATAGAGCAAGGCATATCGTGCTGCCTTCTTGCAGCTAAATCTAGGGTAGCTCCAGTCAAAACGCACGCTCCTAGCTGAACTTGCAGCTGCATTTCTTCCACAACTTCCAGTTGAAAATGCTGAAGCATTTTATTGGTCAGATTGAACCGTTGTACTGTCATGGTTAAAAAAGCCACTCTGCACATGGACAACGTTTGTCGCCAATCGAGTCGGCTGCGCCTGTCGCATATCAAAGGGATATGTGTGTGTATTTGCCGGTTTTACATCAATCCGCTTTCTTCGATATTTGTTTCGGCAGGTTTCTGATATCCGTCGTACACGTCTCGACTTCATGGCTCCAAGACTACGTTCAGTATAGATTTCGAAGGAGGAGCGCAGATGCTTGCGAGGAACTGAGTCCTTCCGCTGCCGAGTCTGTCGTAGAATCCATCCTCCAAAGCGTTGTCGGCGCTTCCTGCGGCTGAACGTGGAAAGGCGGGCAGTGCTTGCCAACAAGTACTGCGCCAATTGCCTGGCCCATCAGCACTCCGAGGGAGCATGCCTGAGCGGCGATAGGTGTCGCATATGTTGCTCAAACCTTCGACGTGAAGGAGCTCGGGTATCCATGCGCGGTATCATCGATGGTGACTTCTCTGGCCACGGCCTTCATATATTGGAAGCGACAAAGCGGTGGCAGCAGTGATCCGGAACACGATCAGCGAAGGATGGCGGTTGGAAGCGATCCTGAGGGTGGTCGATTGCCTGAATGCCGAACTCCCAGCTCTCAGTTGGACTCACAGATTGCCGCAAAGTTTGAGGGCATTATGCCGGCAAACGGAACCAACCGTCGTCTGTGTCCTTAGTCTTGGGCGCGGACGTGATGCTGGAAGGGAGTTTACCAAGAGTCTTGACATCCAAGTCATCGAGGATTATTGGGTTCAAGAAATTCGCTTTTGCTAAGGTTGTAGTGAGAATTAAATTTTCGAGGTCTGAAATGACCATTCTGTTCCTAACTAGGATGGTTTCATAGGAGTGTTTGTGGTTTACATTTTCTGTTTAACTTATTTGGTTTATGGAATTTGTTATTGCATTCAGTTTCTCTTGTAAATTGTTGTTAATTTCGACTTGTTTAATTTCTGACTCTATTAATTGATTTTGTTTTAACTTTATCTGTTTTGACGACTTCAAAATCAGAGCAGTGCCTAAAATATTTAAGCTTCTAGCGCCTCCATGATGAACCGTCATCGTTTGTATCAAGAAGACCTGTTAAAGCAGTCTACGTCAGTGTTTGAGTCGTGGAATATGGATACAGAGGAAACAGTCGATGCTGAGGAAGTAAAGACTACCGCTGGGCACGTTCCAGATGCATTTGGTGTTCGAAGATCAAAAAGGATTGCGAATAAGCTGGAAGAGCATCACCTATGTTGTGTAGTCTCGCAAGATGACGACCCACTAACACTAACAGTAACAGAGGCAATAAAGTCGAAACTAGCAGATTCATGGGAAGACGCAATGAAGTCGGAAATGCTCTCTCACGAATTAAATAACACTTGGACGCTAACGGAATTACCAAAGGGCAAAGTGGCGATACAGTCAAAATGGGTTTTTAAACAAAACGAGAATCTGGGGACTTGGTGTCTCGCTATAAGGCAAGTCTTGTTGTTAAAGGATTTTCTCAGAAAGAGGGTATTGACTTGATACCAATAAGATCGTGCTATGTTGTGACAACAAGAATGCTTTGCACATTATAAGGAATAATTCATTTTCTCCAAGAACGAAACATATAGATATAAAAGTCAAGTTTATTAGAGAATGGTTGACCAATGGCTCTATCCGAATAGAGTACATTCCTACCGAGGACATGCCGGCAGATGCACTAACAAAACCAGTCCCAGCTTCTAAAATAGCGTTGTTCGGATCCAGAATGGGGTTAACCTAATTTCTTAATTAAACAAAAGAATTGTCATTATCAGAATATTAATATTATATCTGCCAGATATTCAATTAAGGGGGTATATTGAAAAGTACTTTCTATCTGGCAACTCTTACACCTTATATTTGTACCATTTCTAATTACTCATTACTCATTAAATAGTCTTCTATCATCTTTCAATAAAATATAATTAGAAAAAATGACCGATTGAGACAACGCGTGAGCACACGAAGATCATTGGTATCATACAATCGCTTGTCATTCCAATATGATCCCACTGCGAACTAGAGTGATGATGACAATTTAGAAAACCGACCAATGACAACTGTATGCCGATATTGCAATGCCTTAAAGTACAAAAGAGAAACGGGTGGATTGTGCTGCGCAAGAGGAAAAGTCAAACTGGATCCATTACTTACACCACCATACCTACTGAAACCATTGATCGAAGGAACTGATGCCGATTCCAACCATTTTCTTCAACGCACCCTTGAATACAATAACTGCTTCCGCCTGACTACTTTTGGAGCTAATATCATTCAAGAAGGATCTTCGGCGAAATAACAATATCTTTGGCAATTTGATGATATTGTTGGCAGGCGATTTCAGGCAGACGTTGCCAGTAATTTCCCGTGTCTTCAGACACTTGTTTTATTATTTAATTTAGAAAAAAACTTGGAGCTTTTTGGCCATTCAAATATTTTTTGATCGTTAATAAATCGCACCACAATATTTAGAAAAAATCTTTAAAAGCTCTCCAAAGCTTTTAACGGTACTTTTTTCTTAATAAACACAAAACATATGTTTTTCCGCGCTTGTAAATTGATCTGCTGCATGTAGTGTTTTGCAGAAATGTAAATAAAAAATCTATTTATGCTGCACTTCTACAAAAAATAGTTTCAAAATATAGGTAGTTAATTATATTTTTAATTGTTTGTCCGTTTTATTTGTATTTGTCCACGCGATCGTTTCGTCCGATATGCGGCTGCGCCCCACGGTCGGTCGGGCGGGAGGTGGACAGCGCTCTGCTTGGGCTCTCGCGAAACAGGCTAAGACCTGGTGTCGTATGGGCCACTTGAACGTATTTCGTATTGTACGCGTCATCGTCCAGACAATAATAAAAAAAAGAGATCAAGTCAGCTTATACTAAACGAGAAGCCCTCGGGCAGATCGCCAAGTTATGCGATTCCGTTGGCTGGTTGGCTCCATTTGTGATTCAAGCCAAAGTATTTATGCAAGAGCTAGGGTGGGATGATCACTTGCCCAGTGAACTCCATCACAGGTGGTAGGATTTTACAAAGAGCTACTCTTTTCTTGACCAGATTCGAATTCCACGGCGGGATCCGAGTTCCGACATCGAATTCCATTGTTTTTGTGATGTTTTACATCGGGCTTATAGGGGCGCGAGTTATAGAGCAAGGCATATCGTGCTGCCTTCTTGCAGCTAAATCTAGGGTAGCTCCAGTCAAAACGCACGCTCCTAGCTGAACTTGCAGCTGCATTTCTTCCACAACTTCCAGTTGAAAATGCTGAAGCATTTTATTGGTCAGGTTGAACCGTTGTACTGTCATGGCTAAAAAAAGCCACTCTGCACATGGACAACGTTTGTCGCCAATCGATTAGCATGGGGGAAGTCAATTGGTAGTCTCTCTTATCCGACAGAGATATTGGATTCCAAGACAGCTGAATCTAGTAAAATCGGTTGTCAATTCATGCAAAGTGTGCGTGATCTATAAAAGAAGGCTAAAATCACAGCTAATGGGCACTCTTCCGTCCCAGCAAAACACCTTCTCTCGCCCCTTTACGACCACCGGAATAGATTTCGCATGTTCCTTCGAGATCAAAAGTTTCACCGGCTGCGCCTGTCGCATATCAAAGGGATATGTGTGTGTATTTGCCGGTTTTGACTTTTCCAAAAATTTGTCACCTCGCTGGTGTTTTTGTCTTTTCGTGTTCTAATTTCCTCCTTCATTTGTTTGTTTTAAGCGTCTTTTATTCATTTTACTATTTGCAATCCCTCTTATACAGTAGATTCATAAACTGCTTTAATTTTTGTTCAAGACTGAATGGATTGACCTGTTGTACTTTATCGTTGCTAGTAGTATAACATTGACAGTGTCGCTAGCTTGGACTGTGATTTTTTCGCAGCGCGCGATCTCTAGTAACGTGCTGTGGAACCTTGTATTGGAATTTGTATTTCAAACTCATTTAAAAGGAGAGACCTTATTGTTTCAGAATTTATCGACCTTTCATTATCTATATATATATTGTCTTAACATTAGCAAAGTAATTGACTAACTGTGGAATGGCCGGCTTTACGTCAACTATGGCTCTTGATGCTATAGGTTGGACTATCGCAAATTTATCAATGCAAGTCAGAAATAATCTTTTATCTGTGCAGAAAACGTCGATGTGTAAAATATCTCCTGCGTAAGCCGGTACTGGTGTGGTACCCAGCTTATGTTTTTTTTTAGATGCCTGTCATATTTTGCGACAGATCAGATCTTGCAATTGGCTGCAATTTCTGTGGTCAATTTTTCCATGTTTGGGAAAAAATAGTCTTGCAGAATTTGTTTCATGTTTTCCTGGGCTGCACGGTATGTTCGATCACTACAATTTCTTTTTGTTCCGACTTGTCTGGTTCATCTGTAACGATGTGTTTGCAATACCAGAATATTGTTGCCGAATATAGTTCAACCAATTTGTGCTGAGTAAGAGCAAGGGTTAGCAGTTCACAATGTATTGCGTTTAAAACATCAGCATTTATTACTTCTTGTAGCGTCTATAAAAGTGAATCAGAGTTTGATGTGCGTATTATGAGCCTAGACTTACTCTGCAAGAGAACGTGTGTCCTTACCGAAGGGAACTCTGCATCCTCAATCACGATCTGATTTCGAAAACAATTTAAGGGCTTATCGGATACATCATTAATGTAGATCAGAGACTCTTCGCTATGGCAGGTTGCCCTATCGGATTCTGAATCTGGTGCTTCGAGAGCGTTAATGTTCTGACGCGAAAGAGCGTCTGCTACGAAATTTTCATTTCCTGGTTTGTAAATTATTTTTGCGCCATGCCCATTAATATATGCCTTCCAGCGTATTAGTTTCACGCTCGAATTTTTGTCTGATACGGCGAAGGTTAACAGCTGATGGTCGGTAAATATGTTTAAGTCTCTTATCCCATAAAGGTAGTTTCTCAAGTTCTTTAGTGACCACACTATGGCCAAAAGCTCTCTTTTGTCAGACGCAAAATTTCTTTCGTTCTTACGCAATTTACGGAATATCATGATAATAAGTCTGCCTTTTTGTGAAAAGACAGCGTCTAGCCCTTCACCAGATGTGTCTGTGGTAAGATCGAATGGTTGTCGATAATCTGGGTAAGCTAAATACTTCTTCTGATGCTAAAATATGTTTTAGCTTGGAGAATGTCTGCAGTTGTTCAGAAGTAAACTCGATTTTATTTTCCAAGACATGTTTTGCTAGTTTTTTCATTTTCGCCCTTTAAAATATCTATAAGGGGACCTGCGACTTTCGCGTAGTCTTTTATGAAGCAGCGATCATAGCTGGCAAGGCCAGGAAATGATCTGAGATCGAAAAGGGTACTTGGCGTTGGAAAATTTTTTATTGCTTGAACTTTTTCGGTTGAAGTTGTAATACCATCCCTAGATACGATAATTCCCAGATATTCCATGCTTTTTTTTAAAAGAATTTGGGTTTTTCCTATGACACTCGCATCCCCGCGTCCTGACTCATTCATTGTCCCTAACATAGTCTTCTTTTGTTTCGGAAAAAATAATAACATAAAAATAAAAAGGGGTGCCTGCAGAATTAATACTTCCCATTATTAACAGAAAAAGCGGGGTTTTTCTGTCTTTTTCTGCTAGCGGTATTTGATAAATGTAAAATATTGGGGTTGTAAAATATTGGGGCTTTTCTATATTCGACAGGATTGTTGAAATTGTTGGAATTGGGTTTTTGTCATCTTTATTATTTTGATTTAAGTCAATTACTAGCCACTTTTTATGGAAGACGTTTTCATCCGTCCCTTTTTTGTCCACCATCCAGGTCGGACTATTATAGGTGACCGAACTATTACGTGGACAAGAAGTTGTTTAACTTCTGCGTTAACAAAGTCAGTAATGGCCATTGGGAATGGGTATAGTTTAGAGTAAATCGGTTCCCCATTTGTTCGTATAGTTGCAACAGTGTTCATGTTATATGGCAGATCCTCGCCACTTTTCGACCATCATTTCACCCATAGGGTAAAATGGTATATTAAAGTCGCCAAAATGTATTGTGAGGAATAATGTCCCACACATATGACACAACATGTTTGATCGAACCGCTAACAGCCATCAGCGAGTTTCGTCACAGCGGGAAGATGCGTTGGAGGCGGAGAGCGAAAAAGTGAACGGCTGGAGAGCGTATTCGTGAGGGAGACGGCTGATACGCTCCAATCAGAATAGGGCATGGGCCGATACATGAAACATAAGAGCGAGACGCGGAGGAACTTAGAGTGAATTATGAGTAAGCCGGTGAAATGGACCGGTGACCAAGCAATACAAGCACATCACACGTACGCTATACGTGTGCATAAGGGAGCGCGGGTACCGGTGGATGATGTGAATGCACTCCATGATGCTGGACGGCTGAGCGGGTCTCGCGAGAGGGCGAAAGCAAGCACTGAAGTTAAGAGCCAAAGTGCATGCATGCCGAACGGGGGGTAGTGGGGGCTGTGTGCATACCGAACCATACAAATATCGTCAACAGAGTTCGATCGGCAAAGAGGGGTATGCACAAGCCGAAGAAGAGAGGAATTAAGTCTTGGGGAAGCCTTTAATATGAGACGATAATATTGATGACGTAGAAGAATGAAATGAACTAAATTAGCCCTTGAATTAGATGAACGGGAGAAATGAAACTCAAAATATTATACATGAAACTAAATATCTATGTATAAAGGGAAAAGAGCAACAATTGTCCAGAATTGATGAAACGAGCGGAGCAAAGGTGTACATGGGAAAAGCAGCGTCGCCTAGCAATCAGAGAGGATATGTGACCAAGAAGAAAAAAACGAGGACTGGAGAGAAAAGGACTTTTACGGGACTTTTACCACGCATGGCACCAAGTGATTCTAGAGCCTCCAGGATGCCTATATAAGGCCAGCAGCAAATTATGAACTCATCAAGTCGTCGAGTCAAGATCAAGATATCAATTCATCGAGTCCTGATCAACAAGAAGCGAATCAACAAATCTCTTTTGGCCTTACGAGTAACCTTAAGAATATTTGGCGGCTAGCAAATTACCAGTACAAGCAAATCATCGAGTTTATAAGCCCTTACGAGTAACCTTTTGAACTCCACGAACACCAACAAATCTGAAACATAAAACAAATAACCACGTATCTAGTGTAATCAGTAACCAAACCAGTAAAGAAAATACATAAATATATATTCAACCAAACAACACACGTTTAAACTTATAAATCGTTGAGTTCTAATTTCACCGGGGCACAAAATAAATTTGCGCTGAACCTCGCCCTAAAAGATTGAAAATATCCCGAAGGACGAAAAAGGATCGTTACAGTATGTAACAGGCAGAAGAAAGCTTCTCCGACTCCATAAAGTATATATATTCTTGATCAGGATCAACAGCCGAGTCGATCTAGCCATGTCCGTCTGCCCGTCCGTCCGTCCATCCATCCGTCCGTCCGTCCGTCTGTATAAACACGCAGATCTCAGAGGCTATAAGAGTTAGGGCCACCAAATTTGGAATGCATACTCGTGTAGTATGTAAATGTATAAAGTTAAGTGTAATTTTGGCCACGCCCTTTTACGCCTCCAGAATTCACATAAAACCGTTTTTCTTAAAAAGACAGAGCTAGAGACATCAAATTTGGTTTATATGCTCGTTTAGTTAGCGCGCAGAAACTAATTGTTGAAACTTTTTGCCACGCCCCGTCCGCCCCGGAATTTACATGAAACTGATTTTCTTAGAAACTATGACAGCTACCGCGATTGAAGTTGGTATGTAAACTAGCTAAATAGACGCGCAGATATTGATTATTTAAAAATTTTCACACGCCCACTTCCGCCCCCGAAAATGCAATAAAACTTATTTTCTCGAAAACTAACAAAGCTAAAGTCACCAAATTGGAAATGTAGATTTTGTTGCCATGCGCGCAGAATTTGTACACTTTAATATTTTGCCACGACCATTTCTGCCACCATAATTTAGAAAAAATCGATTTTTTGACTATCGTAACCAAATTCGGCAGAACAATGAATCTTGTATATTTCTACCAAACTACCAAAATTTATGCGATCCATATTGGCGAAATTGGCCGTTGGCTAGTGGAGGCGCTAGAAAGCTCGTGTGTTTGTAAAGAGAGCGAGATAGCATATGGTTTAAGGCATGTTAAAACAATTTAATAGACATACATTTGGTTTTCGCAAATTGAAATATTTGTTTCACCTGGTGTATGGTATACCCAAGTCGGCGAGACGACCTACTTACTTAATTTTTTATTTGTAATTATAGGGTTGTTTAATAGATCAATAGTTTCTTCGACCTTTTTTAAGAGGTGTTGAGGAACCAAGTGTCATTTAACTTACATTGCTATACGCAGCAAAGCAAAGACCCATGAATGATCTTGCACATCTCACAATGCTTTTGTTTTTGTATTTTTCTCTTAAGTTTTCTAGAATATACTGGCGCCAGTCTGGTATGCTCTGTCTCTATCACTCTTTATAAACCTATATGACCTACGTAGTTACGTACGAATTGAAAATTTAGTAATAAGCAAGCAAACGAACGATCAAGACGTGTTCTAGCAGTGGCAGACACAGTTCAGTAACATTGAAGTAAAAATAAAGTTAAATTCTTATGAGATATTAAACACAGTGGTTTATTGTTCATCATAATTTGGTCCTTCGAGCCGGATCGTTGGGCATTGTTTGTTTGTTACTCATTGCTTAATAATTTGTTGCAATCTGGTTGCAATTAATTGTTAACCTCAAATTTAGTAGTCGATAGTTCTGGCCTACTATTGAATAGGCAATCGCGTGCTTATTGAAAAAAGCGCGGACAAACGGTGGCGCCACTCGCCTATCGGTATCTGTTATCGATATAATCGACGAGATCGTGAGGGAACACATCTCTAGGAGAAACACGCGTCTTGAAATTTTTTAGTCCACACAAGCAGTGGAAATTTCTTGGTATTTCATCATGGAGGAAATAAAAACATTCATAAAGGCCAGAGGAAGATTGAAGACAACCATTACCCGCATATATGGATATGCAGAGAATCCTGCACAGGATGCCGACGTCTTCACAATTGATACCAAATTGGAAACTTTGTTCAATGCGTGGAACGAGTTCGCCAAGTCTGGCGACGAATTGGTAAAATACGACAAACTAAAGGGTTATGTGGACCCTATCGAAGACTTCGAGATATACGAGGATAAATATGAAAAAGCAAATGCCCGCCTTAAGGCTTTACGAGCTACCTTGGCTCCGTTTGGCAAGTTGGAAGAAATCGGCGCGGCTGGCAAAAATGGTTCGCTCTTCCAAGGAATTCTGCAACAAATGCAAAATCACCAGCGTCAAATGGAACTCCAGCAACGTCAAATGGAGCAGCAGCAACTATTGGTTGAGAGATTGCTCTCGCCACAGCAATCTTCGTCTTCTTCAGGCTCACAGTCGGTTGCAACACCGGCAACAAGAGATTGTGAGTTACCGAAAATGAGCATCAAGCCCTTCGGTGGAGATTACAAGGAATGGCATGCCCTTAAAGACCTGTTTGAGAGTACCATTCACGGAATGACAACTTTGACGAATATCCAAAAGTTTCATCACCTGAAGTCATGAGTCATAGGAGAAGCAGCGATACTCATCCAACATTTGCCCGTAGTGGATGCAAATTACCACGCTGCATGGAAATCATTGAAAGATCGATATGAAAAGCCCCGTTACTTGGTGAATTTACTGATAGACACATTCACCGCCTTGCCAAAAGCTGTTGGGCAAAACTCATCATCGCTACGCGCTCTGACTTGCGGAGCCAGTGATGTTATTCGGGCTTTAGACGCACTTCACATTGGCCCATGTATACAACGCAACCTCTTCAACGTTTGTCTGCGTTTTGGAATGCACAGATTCGTATTTTCTGCAGACATCGTCAAAATGTTCAGACAGATTTTAGTGGCCCCTGAACATCAGAATTTTCAACGAATCCTTTGGAGAGAAGACCGTGAGGAACCATTGAAGCATTACAAGTTGACCACAGTCACCTATGGCACGGCATGTGCACCGTTTCTGGCAGTTAGAGTGCTGGAACAACTGGCAACTGATCACGAATACGAGTTTCCAAGGGCGGCTAGGATACTTTTGGATGATTTCTACGTCGATGACGTACTGACAGGAGCCATGAACGAACGAGAACTGCTCGACATTAAGGAAGAGCTGATACTCCTGATGTCACGGGCACAATTGGAGCTAAGCAAATGGGTCTCGAATAGTAAACGAATTGCCAGCAACGAGGGAAATGAAATCGATATCTCAAAGATGGCAGCAAAGGTGCTTGGGCTGCATTGGCGTCCTGCAGAAGACGTCCTAACATATAAGGTTTCATTATCGGAACATATGACTTGTACGAAGCGACAAGTGCTCTCTGACACGGCACGCATCTTTTACCCACTCGGCATTTTAGCGCCAGTGGTGATCAAGTTTAAAATTCTGCTCCAAGAATTATGGCTGCTTAATCTGGATTGGGACTCGGAACTGCCAGCGAAGCAAGCGCACTTATGGCAAACATTCAGAAAGGACATTTTCACGTTAAGGAACCTGAAGATACCACGATTTGTAGACAATCAACCCGATGACATCGAACTGCATGGATTTTCAGATGCTTCGTTAAAGGCTTACTCTGCTGTCATTTACAACCGTGTGACACACCTAGATGGAAGCATTGGAGTGGCACTCATTGCAGCTAAAACAAGAGTTTCACCATTAAAGCAGAAGTCGTTGCCACGATTGGAACTTTGCGGAGCTCTACTATTAGCTCGTTTATTCCAAGCAGTAAAGTCTGGTCTGCGCCAGAAGGTTGTTAAGATACACGCATGGACCGATTCTACAATCGTTTTGTCATGGCTTTCGCATCAACCCTGTAAACTTAAAACATTTGTTGCCAACCGAACGGCAGAAATACTAGAGACCATACCACGTAGCGCTTGGAGACATGTCAGCACTAACGAGAATCCTGCGGATTGTGCATCACGAGGCATGCTAGCGAGTGACTTAATTAACTTCGATCTATGGTGGAGGGGACCATCTTGGCTGCACGACTATACACTATACTCAGAGACAATGAATAGACCACCAACTTGCTGCTCAATTCTCAAGCCAGCAGCAGAACTTGAGTTAAAAACCAAAATCTTGACAACCATTTCCAAGGATATTGAGGATTCCCCATTTGAGGTACTACTCGGAAGGACATCATCTTGGATCAGACTTGTTCGAGTGGTCGCATATGTATTCCGCTTCGTTCATCGAATCAAATCAAGCAAGTCTAAATAACCTCTAAAGTTCGATGAAATTACCAGAGCAAGGAAGTTTTGCCTACGACAGGCACAAAATCAATTCAATGACGATGGACAGCTGCTTTTGAGGAAGCAATCTTTGGAGCGACGATCAACTTTAAGCAAACTATCTCCCTTCGTTGACGAAGATGGAATTATACGTGTGGGTGAACGTTTGGAAAGGTCGCAATTGCCTGCAGATGCCAAGCATCCAGTAGTTTTGCCGAAACAACATCGCCTTGTCGAATTGCTGCTGAAACATGAGCATACAGTCAATCTTCATCCAGGAGTTTCGGCAATATTTGTAATAATTCGCCAGAAATATTGGATCATTGGCGCACGAAATCTTATTCGGCGTATCCCACATGAGTGTTTAAACTGTTTTAGACAGCGCCATCACACAGCACATCAGTTTATGGCCAATTTACCGGCTGTTCGAGTACGACAAGCCTTTCCATTTGAGCATACTGGATGCGATTATGCTGGACCTATCTTGCTGAAGGTTCACAAGGGACGAAACCCCAGGAAGGAAAAGGGCTACATTTGCCTGTTTGTATGTATGGTTACTTCAGCTCTTCATCTGGAGCTGGCCACTGATCTCAGCACCGACACATTCTTGGCGGCATTAAAACGTTTTATGGCTCGTAGTGGGAAATGCTCCCAAATGTATAGTGATAATGGGCGTAACTTTGTTGGCGCAAAACGTGCACTAGACGAAATGGTACAGCTTCTCGCTTCATGCGAGCACAATGACGTCGTTTCGAAAGCGCTTGCGGATCAAGGTATCAAATGGAATTTTATTCCTCCATATTCACCACACTGGGGTGGTAAGTGGGAGTCGGCAGTACGCTCGGTTAAGCTGCATTTGCGACGTGTAATAGGAACCAACGTCCTCATCTTTGAGCAGATGCACACACTGCTCTCGCAAATAGAATCTGTCGTTAATTCGCGACCATTGTGCACAGCATCGGATACTGAAATTGCCTACCTGTCACCGGCACATTTCTTAATTGGCAGAACATATACAGCAGTTCCTGAAGACAGCTATTTGCAGATTCCGACCAATCGATTGAGCTACTGGCAGCATGTTCAAGCAATGCTTCAAGGATTTTGGAAACGTTGGCATCAAGAATACTTGACATCGCTACAACAGCGGCCGAAATGGACCACCAAGTTACCATACATTGCGATCGGTAATCTTGTACTGATCAAGGACTCTAACGCGCCTCCATCGGCATGGCTCTTCGGACGGGTAACTAAGGTGTTCGCAGGAGATGATGGCCTCGTCAGAGCGGTTCAGGTGCTCACCAAATCAGGAGAAGTCACTCGCCCTATCACAAAGATTGCAGCCCTACCGGGTTCAGAAACGGTGTTTCAGGGGGGGGGGGGGGGGGGGGGGGGGGGGGGGGGGGGGGGGGGGCGGCGGTATGTTGAGGAACTAATTGTCATTTAACTTACATTGCTATACGCAGCAAAGCAAAGACCCATGAATGATCTTGCACATCTCGCAATGCTTTTGTTTTTGTATTTTTCTCTTAAGTTTTCTAGAATATACTGGCGCCAGTCTGGTATGCTCTGTCTCTATCACTCTTTATAAACCTATATGACCTACGTAGTTACGTACGAATTGAAAATTTAGTAATAAGCAAGCAAACGAACGATCAAGACGTGTTCTAGCAGTGGCAGACACAGTTCAGTAACATTGAAGTAAAAATAAAGTTAAGTTCTTATGAGATATTAAACACAGTGGTTTATTGTTCATCAAGAGATGAAAACCAATTATGCCGTCAAAATCTATATATTATAATATTTATGAAAAAGAAGTGTGCCTAAACACCGAAAATATGTATTGCACATTTTCCTGTTACCTTTGAGGTCCCATGTATGGATCTGACATTAAATGGTTTTTCAGCGGGTGTTATGAATTTTAATACGGCCATTCGTCGAATATAATTTTTTGAAGTCCCCGTATCGATAAGTAATTCAATTGTTTGTCCATCTACTGTTCTTGTGATGAACGGTAGAAGGGAGTGTTCCCTAAAAAATTACAAGGTTCTTCACCATCTGACAAGTGGTCACTAGCTGCCAGGACGCTCGCCTCTGCTCTTGTATCATAGGCTTCTTCCCCAGGGGAATCTTGAGACGTGAAAATAACCTGCTGATTCTTTTTCGACTTGTATCCAGATTTTATAGACTTGATTCCTGAGTATCTGGTTAGTTTTCTATACTTTGAAGAGGCATCCACTTCCATGTGTTTTGGTGTTGGGAACGCCTGAGCCACAGGGTTTTGTGGTTTCAGTTTATTTGGTTTTTCCTGAACCCTAGTATAAGTCTTCTTAAATGCCCATTGGCTGTTTTCCGAGCCCTTATTCTAATTAGCATTGTTTCGAAAAATTTGTTTTTTGTTCAAAGGGTCCCTGAGCAAAAGCTGCGTAGTCATGTCTTAGTTTTACGTAGTCATGGCTTATTTCGGCTTCGTGCGCTAATGCTAGCGCAGTGGGGAAATTTTTGGGCTTTGCTGGCAATACTACTGGCCTGTGGAATTTGTTAAGCCCCGGCACAAAGGAGTGTAGCGGATCCGACCTAAACTGCTCGTTAAGCATGTTCGCTGACGCTGCCATTATTGTTTTATTAGTGAGGAGGGTCAAATTATTTTCTACCACTTCATTGTATTGGGACAGCAACTGCTCCCTCTGTCGTAGGGTTCCCAGTTTTTTGTTCAACGATGCCGCCACCAGTCCAGTGACGTGACCTTGTTCTTATTTTTTGAATCAATTTTTTAATTATTTTATTTTTTTGTAGTAGTAATTTTTTACTACACAGTTTTACTCAGTGGAATATTTGAGTTTAATTCCTTTATTATTTCAGTTTTTAATTTTTTTTTATTTTTTGTAGTAGTTCTTTTTTCCAACATAGTTTAAAACTTTATTTCAATTCTATTTTATTTCAACTATATTTTTCACTTAGAATTGTTTTTTAAAACGGTGTGCAGTTTTTGTTAAGGTTGGGCGCCCAATCATATTAAAGTGTTTTAATATTAGTTTTTATTTATTTGTTGCAGGCCACAGCTTGTGCGTATTTTGGTTTCTACATAAACGGATTTCGTATAAATTCGAACTGCACACTACATGTTTTGTATTCTGAAGTCGGTAAAATTTTCGATTCTCTATGCCTGTTCACACCGGTAGTGATAAGAGCAAAAATGTTTCTTCAACATGTTGCTTCCGGACGAATTGAGATAGATGGTGACTTGCAACTGTATTTGAAGAAGCAAAGAGAAGCCTACCGAGAGGATGCACAGGCATTAAACAACATGAAAATTCCAAAGCATACTTTTAATGGTAAGGTTCCCACTACAAATGAACTGCATACATTTGTTGATGCATCAGAAAAGGCGTATGGAACGACAGTTTATAAACGATCAATCTCAGTTCGACAGGATCTCTAATGAGGATCAGAAAATGTTGAGTCATTTCTCTGGTCAGACTCAACAGTAGTACTCCCTTGAATTAATTTACGGGCATCACATTTCAACACGTTTGTGGCTAATCGGTTGACCAAAAAAACAAAAGCAGTATCACAGCAGTATCTCAGCACTCAACGCAGCTGATGTTTTGTCTCGAGCAATATTAGTAGATCAGCTTAGAACACATACATTATGGTTGTATGGGCCACTATTTTTTCATAGACTACAACATGGCTGGCCAGCAACATTTATGCCCACGGTGCACACGATGGATACCCCTGAGAAGAAAACCAAGGTATTCAGCATGGTGACCGGCTTACCGGTTTGCTGGCTTACCGGCTACAACGAACAGTGGCGCAACTAACTAGTTGCGGCCGTGGGTTGAACCAGAGTTTCGTCAATTTTAGGCAGAACCTCTATCCCTTAAGCTGTCGAGCTGCTTGAAGTCCACGCGGCGTTTTACTTATAATTCACCGAAGCTATAGCTTTAAAGCCGATTTATTAGGAAAATAAAGAATAGTGCGCCGAAATATTCCACCCAGCTTCAAATGGCGAGGTATTCTAAAACATATCCAAAATTCATACAAATTGGTGATTCGCATACCTGAAGTTCCCCTTGTGAGACTACATTTACATGTGAGCCGCTATCCAGGAGTGCCCGAAATTTTCGTTTCCTTTCACTGATCGCTTTTACCTCGCTTGTATATTTTCTGCCAATTCCATAGGCAGAAGCAGATGTAGCAATTTGGTTGCCTGTTTCCAAATGCAACATTGTGTTATGTTTTTTAGCGCATTTGAAGAAAATTTTTTTTGCCATATGGTCCGGCTAGAATCAATTGATACAAAATTTGTGTCTCTGCATCCCTGCTGCGGATGCAGCTGAAAGAGTTTGTGCTTGGCTTTCTCGCAGAAAGCATACAAGGTACTGTTTGTCGAAGATTTAGTTTTTCAATGCTGCGATTTTCGTTTCTTGGTTTCCCAATCGCCTCTAATGTTAGGAAGCGCTGTTCCAAGAATGATAGGAAATCCTTTACTTCCTGCAGATCCCTTGTTTTGGAAAGAAATTGCACGTATAGTGCGTGGTTAAGTCTGTCCAATTTCCTTGTCATATGAAACATTATGACAGCATCTGACGATTTTTTAAAGCTGGCAACGATTCAAAAATATTATCACGCAAGTTTCTATAAGGAAACTGCTGCGTCATTTCCCACATTTGGTTAATCAAACAGTTTTGTCAGTATGGCTGTTACTAGAACTCGTCTATTATTAAATCGATCCTGTAACACTGACCAAGCAATGTTGTAATTGGCTTCTGTTAATTTCAGTTGCCGTATCAATCTCTCTCAATGGTTTGATTTTAAGTACCACATTTTCTCTATTGTTGATACATTTGACTCATGATCCACGTTTTTATAGATTTCAAGAAGTTGTTGCCATTTCAGATAATCCTCATAATTTTGGAATGGGAATTTTGGACAGTTGCAATCATTATATCGATTGCAATACAGGCGGTGATTGTATCACCACATTTTCTGCTGGTGCCACACAAAATTTCAGCATTGTACTTCTGCGGCCACAAACGTATTTAAGTTATTTCCTGCATCGGCTGGATTTTCTGCTAGCCGATATATCTCAGAATGGATTTTTTCAATTTGCATCCATAATTTGTCGACTACCGGTTTGTCATTCATTTTTTCTTCAGGCACTATTTGACTTAACGCACCAGTGCTTTGATCATGACACGCTCTTCGTCTCTTTGGCGAGCTTGCCTCTCTAGTTTTGTCTTTGACAAATGGTTCTTCCAATCCTCCACCTTCATTTTGCTGAAATAGTCAATTACAAAGTAGTCATCTTCTGTTGGCACGTTATTTAATTTGTCCATTAGCTCCTGATGACTTGTCTCAAAGTTCTCCCATATGTATTCCAGGAGCTCAAGTTTCTCCTTGAAATAGGATGGCTTCGTTTTCCCGGCGAAAGAATCTTTTTTTGGTATTCTGAATGAAGGCCTGAATTGCCTCTCCTCGTTCTGTTTGCTGCTTATAAAAGTCCTCCATTTTTTTTTATATTCGTATGTACTTGGTTATTTATACTAGTACTTGACCCGATGGGAAATTATTTATTTTGTCAAAGACAGGGAACGCTCCAACTCGTCGAAGTTGCCTGTTTTGTTTATTCTTTAACAATAGTTAATTTCATTTCCAATATTCCTATTCTTTTTACACTGGTAAACGCCACGACAGTGACGACGGGTGAAACCAATTTTTGAGTTTCTTTTATTTGTTATATCTTTTCAAAAATTGCTGACTGATGCCAAACTATATACTCGTGCGTACTACCTGGGTTATTGACCGAGTTAACTAGGTCAGAGATTGCTGACGCCAGGGAATGCAACAGAGTTTATGAGTTGAACAAACTTTATTTTACTTAAAAATAGCTTTTTATGATTTGGTAACACAAATCGTTGTTAAATGTTTTTGACAAAGTGATCGCCTAGGTGATCAGCTTTTATTTAATGGGTATGCACTGCTACCCCGTTGCGAAAAAACAACTACTAGTTTTCCAACAAATTGTTTTAGCCGCCAAGTTGACTTGTACGTATATGCTACGTAATGATTGCCAAGTTAATCAATTGCGATGTTTTACTCGGGACCCCAGATTAATGTGGAATGTTTATCAATTTGTGCCCCCGCTTAGGATTGTACTCTGTCAAAAGCGTGCAAAGAAAGTAGTCGCCTAGTTGACCAGTTTCCTTGTTGTTGAGAGATTGGTCGCCTTAGTTGACCAAATGTTCTCACTTGATGACGGTTTCACCAAGTCTATTAAACTTGGAGCCGCCAATGTCGGGGTCACCAAAATGTTCAATGAAAGACGTTGGTATTTTTAGAATTTATTTAATGTTTATTTCCATTTGTTTCTATATAATGATTGTCTTATTGTTATTTTATTTTAAATAATCTAAACACCAACACATATAAATATATAAACAGTTAATCAAATCAAGAATTACTAACGTCTTTCATTGAACAATTTGAACAGATTTTATTTACAAAAGTACGGGGTTTATATAGGGAATCTTAGGCTTTGTTCCTAAGAAGATCTTATTCTAGTGCGACTTAAGTCCACATTTTAGGGGGTTAAAAAATTATTTTTATTTTAGGCACGTCATCAGCCACTCGACATCCTTCCATTGCAACGCGTTGTGATTTTTGGGTTAGTTAAAAATTACAAGTGTTTTGATGACATACACCCATAGGGTGAAATGGTATATTAAAGTCGCCAAAATGTATAAAACAGGCAGAAGAAAGCTTTTTCGACCCTATAAAGTATATATATTCTTGATCAGCATCTACAGCCGAATCGATCTAGCCTTGTCCGCCCGTCTGTGCGTCCCTCTGTACGTCCGTCCGTATGAACACACAGATCTCGTAGACTATAAAAGCTACAGCCACCAAATTCGGTATATAGACTCGTATAGTATGTAAAGTGATGAAGTTTATTTCAAATTTTTGCAACGCCCCTTTCCGCCCCCCAATTAAAAAAATGAATTTTCTTAAAGAGTATTCTAGCTATTCTTGATATTATAAATTTGAAATATTTCTTTTACTGGTATATGGTATACCTAAGTCGGCGCGACGACTTACTTCATTTTCACATTCATTTGTATTTTAAGACGCTTATTAACTTTATTTGGATATTTTCCTAAAAGTTTGTTTTACAATGTTCTTATTGTCGCCATGGTTTTTATCAAGTGTGGCCGTAACTTGCTAAACTGAGAATACAATGAAATAATCGAAACTTAAAATACTAGATGTATCGATCTTGTTCGAGGCACCTTACTACCATACAAATAAGCTACGACATAGCGGCCCCTAGTGCGGAATCCCTTTTTTCAGCACGATACTTCTCATCGTAGCGCTTGACTCCTATTTTGCATAGACGGTTGAAAGGGCGGCGATACGCGTATTTAGCCGTCTTCTATTCGACTCGCGTACTACTCCATCTTCACCTGGAAAAACTTTCATAACTCGACCTAGCGGCCATTCGCTACGTGGGGTGTTGTCTTTCATAACAACTATATCGTCGACCTCCAAGTTTGGCACATCATTATGCCATTTCTCTATTCTTTAATGAAAAGTTCACAGAAAGAGTCGATCTGGTACTGCGAGATTCTCCAAGCTCGTTTTTCCATCGTATTGAAAGTAAAGTTACCTGGGCCATGGATTGTGTAGCTTTGCGGGATACAAATATCGTTTGGACCAAGTTCGTCGTCTGGGTCATCAGATTCCAGAATATATGGTCTGCTGTTGACCAGATATTCTGCCTCCATAAAAACTGTTTGCAACGTTTCATCGCTGGGATTTGCGTTTATTGTTAAAACTGCTTCAATTGTCCGTTTAAAACAGCCTACTAATCGCTCCCAGCAGCCTCCGAAATTTGGTGCATTTGCTGGAATAAAATTCCAAATTATTTTAATCCGCGAAAATTTGTGCAATTATCTGACCAGATGATTTGTATTGCCATTATGCAGGAATCGGTGTCTAAGGAGTGGGCTTTCTCCACGTTGATTGCTCTAGTAGTCAGGCATGTGAATATTACTCCGTACCGCTTGCGGAGGTGTTTTGAGGCTCGGGTTCCTTTTTCTGCTTTGGTGTAAAATGGACCGAAGTAATCGACACCTGTTGCTGTAAATGGGTGTTTGTGGGTGAAAAACCTTTCTTCGGACAGAAATCCCATTTTTGGTGTTTGTGGTTTTGCCTTTTTGCGTTTACACCAAACACCAGCATTGATCGTCGTTCTGATGATCCTATTTAATTTTGGCATCCTGTTTTTGTACAACCTTCCACCAGACAGTTTCCGCCCATTCAATTTCGCCGACACATAACTCATTCAATTTTCGATTACCTTTTAACCGTTTTGTTAATTTATTTATGTATCTCCCAATCCAGGCAGTACTGCGAATCAATTTAATGTATCCGGAAATTCTTTGTATGAGTATATCCATTGGATGTTCCATCTCTTGAAGTACCATTACGACCCCTGTTTGGTCGTATTCTTCTATAATGGGTTTTTGAAGATCCCATATGGATTCGGGTCTTTGAAGAAATTCGGGTCCCGTCAACCACCAATGAAGTTTATGCTCTGATATGTTGTCACGCGTTATGACGTCAGCGATGTTTTCATTTGTTGATAGCCAGCGCCACTCTGATCTTACAGATTTTTCACAAATCTCACCTATTCGATTTGCGACAAAAACGTCCATACGTTTATCGCTGTTAATCCAGGTAAGAACCGTACGTGAATCAGTCCAAAAGTAACGTTGATCTATATAGATTTGTAATTCGTGGCTTATCATTTCAGCCAGACGGCATCCCAGTACGGCGGCCATCGTTTCCAGTTTCGGAATAGTTATATGTTTGATTGGAGAAACCCTTGCCTTAGATGCAATTAGTGACACATCAAATTGACATTCATCCTCCTTAACATAGCTGCATCTAATATAGGCAACTGAAGAATATGCTTTTGCACTTGCGTCATTAAATATGTGCATTTCAACGCGGTCGGCATTGTTCAGATTAGAGCTATAATACCTTGGAATTTTGGTGCCGTCAATTGATATTAATGCCTTTATCCAATTTCGCCATTTGTTTATTAGTTCTCCCTTGATTTGGTCATTCCAGCCGATTCCAGACTACCATACATCTCGCATAAGGATTCGTCCTTTAATTGTGACTGGTGTCATGAGTCCCAATGGGTCATATAGCGAATTAATTACTGACAATACATTTCTCTTTGTTGGTGTAACTTTGCCAGAAAGCAGATCATCTGTAACTTTATGCATTACCGTAGTGGAATACGTGAGCAAAAGTTGCCTTTTGCGTCCCACAATACTCCTAGCACCTTTTGTTATACGTCAATTTTTTCCCCTATCATTGCTGTAGACTTTTTCGCTCTGAGAGTTTTGGGAATGGATTGCTTCACTTCGTCGCCGTTTGATATAAATTGACACAATTCAAATCCAGTCTTTGAGTGTATTTTCGTGATTGCTTTAATGATGTTGATGACTTCATACGCACTAGATTTGGAATCGAGATAATCATCTACGTAATGATTTTCCAATATAGCTTTTACTGCGTCGGGTTGTTCATCTTTAAATTTGCTAGCATTGTAATTTTTAACAAATTGAGCCAGAAATGGTGAGCAACTAGTTCCAAACAACATTGCTTTCATTTGAAATATTGATGGCTCTCTTTTTTGGTCAAGATCTCTCCATAAGAAACATTGTGCTGCAGTATCACATTCTGTAATGCTCACCTGATTGAACATTTCGCGAATGTCTGCTACGACTGCTACCGCATGTAGCCGAAATCGTATCAAAGTTCTTATTATAGACGTTGACCAGTCTGGGCCAGTAAACAGGTTGCTATTGAGGGACGTACCGTTGCAAGTAACCGCAGCGTCGAACACAAGTCGTTCTTATATGCTTCTGCGGTATCCTTGTCTCTCAAAAGCTTTCGCTTAAGACATTTCAGTCGTTGAAAAGCCATTGACTTGTTTTCCGGTAGTTTTATGTCATCCGATTTCCATGGAAATCCAATTTCGTAGAAATTACCCTTTTGGTTAATTGAGCTTTCGGCCTTTGCTATTGCTAACCGCTCATCCACAGACCGCGTTTTGTCGATAATTATTGTACAGGCACCGAAGTTTTCAATACTGAATTGTTGCTTAGTCTACCATATTTTTTGATTCACATTCTGTTAGCTTCTTATAGTCAAGTTGTTGTTGGTATTTTTAGATCGTTGACTAACCAAACTCCATTTAGCTGATGTTTTGGACCGTTTTTTCCACTGATATTAATGGCTGCCGATTCCGCATCTACCTCATATCTGTAGACACCACTTGTTGAGGTGTAAGTTTGTGGTTGCTGCTAAAGTACTTTTATGGGTCTCTTGTGCAGTAATAGGTATTGTGCATACTAGTTAATAGTCATTGTGCATACTAGTTAAGTGACAAATGTACAGAATGAAGCGCGCACGTTTACATCTCGTAGATATGCTCCCCATTCTCGAAGATAATTTTCGGACAGTTTTCCGATCATCATAGCTAATAGTCGTTGTGTGTCGCTTAACCGATTATCAGTATATAACAATGTAGAACTTATGTTTTGTTTAAAGCGTTTGCGCCAAGTTCCTTTGAGATTGCCTGCTCATGTTCTGCCTTTTCAGCATTGTTATAATTTAACCCTTTGAACGTACGAAGCTATCGTTTTATCAATGTTTCCGTAACAAATTTCATTTCAAGCAATAGCTTATTGCTTTTTAAGCTATCCGGCTCGAAGGACCACTATGTTATTAATATTTTGAGATGCCTGTTAACTTTATTTCGATATTTTCTTAAAAGCATGTTTTACAATGTTGTTATTGTCTTATTGTAGCTTACATTGGATCATCAATGCTCGTTCCCGTCTGGAGTATAAAGTCCTCCTATACAACTCCGTACTGAAGCCCATCTAAACAAGCAAGTACCATCAATGTCGACGTCATACAAAGGGCGCAGACGAATATCCTAAGAACAATCACGGGTGCTCCGTAAAATCTGAAATAGGTACTCAGCAACTAAAGTTTTCTGCAAAACTGGATGCACACCCAAATGCTCTTGTCAATCCCCTCACGCGAACTAATGATAGAACTCATCTTTAGAACTCTCTGATTAGGACCGCTTGTAGTAGACCCAGTACTTTAACTTAAGTACTATACTAAAAAATATCTCAAACTTGTTGTTAGGCTCTGAGTTATGAGTAGATTCAAAAAATATATTAAACGTTCAGCAGTTTGAGGTCCAGTGCATTGTTATGGGTTTCTAGCCTAAAGAGTTACCAATTGCCAATTGTCTCTGACGGAATTGCTGCAGAATTTCAATGTTCTACTTAGATGCTCGCCCCCAGCGTTGTATGCCAAGCTTCAGAATAGCCTTGTAGAGCACCAATTTGTTGCAGGTGTTGAGCTGAGATCTCTTGCCGAGTAACCACTGCATTTTGGACAATTGTAAGTTGATTTCTCTTGATTTTAATGTGAAGTTGCAATCTTTTAAACTAATATGAATCTTTTGCCAGTTGTCATAGTCAGAGGTTCCTTGAGTACCAACAGAATTGGATTGTTGAATTTTGATACCGATGGACACATTGCATAAAAAACACACCGCAGTTAAAAGGAAGATATAGAGCGCATCCATATTTCGATTAGATTGCCCAATAATGCATTAAAAATACTAATTGACTCAATACCAATATCTGTTTAAGAAATATTTAATATATATTAATTATAATATTTTTCATTAATTGCTAACAAATGGCTGCTTCCGTAGGTATATCTATTTTGGGTAAAAGTAAGTGGGGTTATTTCTTTTTTTGTACTTCTTTGGATTTTCCCGTTTAATAATGTTGAGAGCAACAAGTCAGATCTGCTACGAATAAGGAATTCCTCCGATGCATTGAAAAATGAAGTACATGGAATTTATTTTAAAGCTTGCTTATCCACTTCCTCGGCCAAGATGCTCGGTAAATTTCTCATCAAATGTGGGATCCTAACCATGCAGGGCCCTGTATTGCTAATATGTCAGCGGTCGTGGACCAGTCTAATATTAAAAGTTTATTAAATCAGAAAGTTAAAAAGGCCAAGCTGAACTAGGGATAAATGAATCTGATGAAAACACTAGTTCCAAACCTTCTCCAAGCCAGTAGAAGTTAGACGCAAAACCTCAAAGTGGATTACCCAGGATCCTACTACTTCGTCGCCAGTAACAGATTTAACGCTAATAGCTTTCCTATACTTTCTGATGACAGTGATAGCAAAAAAGATGCTTCAGTGACGGCTAAAGTGCATGACATCAAAGGCTTTTTAACGAACGTTATGTCGGTGGCAATAACTTTGACTGAAAATCAGATTGAGATGGCAGAGTCAAACGGTAGGATAAGAAGAGATCTTCAAACCTAATGAATACAAGATCCCTTAGCAAACATTACAACCAAAATATGAGCATTCAAAAATTGAGCCTTAGGTTGGATCGACTAGAAAGACTAATTAAGAGAATGATGATTGATGATCTCGAGCAGCAGCTATTATCATAAAGTCTATAGTCCATAACGATCAATGGTCCCTACCGCCCATCTAGGCTTAATGTGGGTTCTGTGTGTTTCGCGTTCCTCACGGTGAGCCCACATTTCAATGCCCACTCATACCAACGGGGAACACCATGCTAGGCTCGGAGTCCCATGGGTCTTGATTGAAATTGACACGCTTTCAAAGACATACCTGGATCGCCTGAGAAGCCACAACAATCCTCTGGCAATCAGTATGTTAGACAACAGTACATCTATCCTACGTTAAAGAAGGGTTCACCAGCTCTACCTGCCACTTAGTAGAGCTACCACCTAACTGATTGTTTTGTTAACCACACCTAAATTTTATTTTCTTCCTTCAATCTACAACAACCATACGTTTAAAACTTTTTATTTACATAATATTACTGAATATTACACTTCTGCACAAGTATATTTCTTATGTAATATGCTGCATAGCTTTAATCACAGAGGTATTGGTATAAAAATATTTAACTGTTGTCTATTCCCACAAAAAAATAGTGATTTTCCTAACTCCGACAGATAACAATGAAAAAAGCTTATCATACAAAAAAAAATATATATAGAAAATATTTTAAAAATGGACTGGAAACATGACAAATATACTTGTAAACAATTTTACTATGCGGTCCATACATTTTTACATACATTTTGGCAACTTTAACATTACATTCCACTGTGAGGACTATTATAAATGATAATAATATCCCACACAACAAACTAGCAGCAAAGCAATCCAACGGTGTAAATAATGCAGCCAGATACAGAATACAGCCGAGACACAAACCAAATGTACGATATAACAAGCTCGTTACTGGTCGATCGAACCAGTTCAAGGCAAATGAGTTACGATCACACATGGTTGATCGAACCACACGCAACCGCGAGCGATTTCGTACAAGCGGGAAGATGCGTGGGAAGCATAAAGCGAGAAGTCGGCAATCACATATACGAGGTACGATATACGATACGGCTACGATCAAACACGATCGATCGAACCGCACGCAACCACTGGCAATTTCGTACAAGCGGGAAGATGCGTGGGAGGCATAATACACGAAATCGGCTGTGTAAGAGCAAATAAATGCAACCGAAAAGGGCATTGGCCCAGTGAGGCAATTCAAGAGCACAGAGAGGCCATAATAGAGATGCATGCATTAACATACAATGCGTATGACAATACGCTGAATAAGCAAACACCCACAATACACGTATACTATGGGTGTATGACCGCGAGAGAGAATACCGGTGGCCAATGGGTGCTCTCTGCCTACGTCACGCATGCGAGATCTAAAGCAGTTAGAGCACGAACTGCCGAAATCATGCGAACAGAAGAGAGCAAAAGTGGGGGCTAAGTAAGCCCGCGAGACGGGTGCGAGGAATGCATGGTGCCGAAACAAAACCAAGTGAGGGCTATGCTGATGAACATGTAAAAACGATAATGGTTTGTGGGTTGGAAAAGGGAATATGCAAGCCGAAGGGGGAGGGATGAGCAATGGGAAAGCCCTCTATCCAATAGATACGATGCGTGCGTTGGATTGCGATATAAATGAAATTAATCAACATTATACATTGAATTAATCAGGCTAATTATTATTAAATAATAGATTAAGTTAAATACAACAAATATATATGTATGCATAATTGTAATGTGGGAAGAATTTGAGCAAAGTTGGGTATGACAAGCGGATTGAGGGGAGCGATGGGCGACGGCAGCGCCGCCAGAAAAAATGAAAGCAGCGAAAGTCAACGGGATACGATGGGCGGCCAATGGGAAGACGACGCCAACATGAAAGTGATGGAAGTCAATATATACAAGCAAGGAAGACAAGGACAAGGGAATGAATGGGCGCACAGCCGCAGAGAAAGTGGACATATGCGCCAAGGTGGGTGAAAGCAGAGGGTTGATGGAAATGTACCAGCTGTATAGCGGTACTACATCAATCTATTCCTGAGGCCGTGGGAGATGCCTATATAAAGGCAAGGCCCATCAAGCAAATTATCAAGTCTACAAGTCGTGATCAACCAAGGGAGTTTTAAGGCCTTACGAGTAACCTTAAAAGCTCATACTAGTGAAGCAAAAACCAATGAAAAGGATCAAGAGAGTTAGAATAATTGAGAAGACCTTATGAGTAACCTCTCTAATTATCCTATAACCAGCAAGTCCTTGGAATAGGACTAGAACACCGTGCCCAGGCAAGAACTAAGAGAAGTCAAGCGGCGCCAGTACAAGGATATATCCTGTTACCGAAATTCCAGGATCTATATATCGTGACGAATACCAATTGCTGAGAGAATCCTGCCATACGACAAACGGCCACAGGAGCACGCAAAGACCATCTTTAAAACGCAGTCAGAGGCATTGAGGTGGAAGCAACGTCCCTAGAAGATCAGGATACGCCAGGAACGTGAGAGAAAAGCCATAGGATATATCCTAAGGCCAATTAACGCTCCGGCATTATTCTGAAGAGGGAGATATCAGACAAGATATTTATATCACGAGTCTGAAACAGGAACCAGAGGAGACCTAAGGAACGAGAGTCGGACTGGGATCAAGCGTCGAGGGACCCCAGCCACAAGCAGCGCTGTCCAAGTTCGGGACTCCTTCAGAGAAACTTGTCATATCCAGCCGAGCCCATAAATAATCGTAAATAAATACATCACCTAAAACTATTAATTAAACAAACGAGTTCTAATTTCACCGGGGCACAAAATAAATTTTGTTGTGCCGAACCTGGCCCAAGGGATAGCAGAAATATCCCAAGGGACGAGAAAGGATCGTTACACCACCTTATGGGTGCATGGTATAAAAGAAAAGGTTAGATTTGGCTGCCCCTAATTTGAAACCTGTATATTCTCTTGGCTGGCCTGACAAGAAACAATTTTCAACATCAAGTACACTAAAATTAACATGCAATAATCCAATACTATATACCTCTAATAAATAATTTAAAACAAGAGGACCGGGACTTTGGACGTGACAAAACAACTGCCAAAAATGAATTTGATAATTGTGATCCGATCCAGCTGAATCCTAGATGTACAACTCCTGTACATAGAAGCTGACATATAAAATTCCAGCTCTATAGCTTTAACGGTCTAGGAGGACAGACGTACGGATATGGTTATTCGAAATCGTCTCTTCGTGCTGATCAATAACATAGATACGTCCTTCAATGACGTGCTCACATCTGACAAAAATTTTGAAATCTCTTTTCAAGGTTATAAAAATAACCAGAATTGTAGTTATATTGTAGATTTAGTCCCCTGGACTTTCAGATAGATATGTAACTTCCACGAATTGAATAAGTCTCGTTTTATTTGATTTTCTACACGCCTGATTCGGCCGATAACACTCCCGCATTACCGGGCGGGTATACGTCAAGTAAGCATATACACGTCGTCATAATATCACAGTTTTTTGTCTGCTTCATGATATGCGATTATTTGAACAATTAAAACAGCATATAAAATCAGATACAAATATTTGTAAAATAAAAATTTGCTAACCTTTTTTATCTGAGCAAACAGTATTTGATTTGTCCTCATCGGAAATAGTTGTACGGTCCTTATGGTACTCATCTGTAAATGATTTTTAATTAAACAAAGAATTTAAAATAATTTAGGTTCAGTGACATAGACCCACCGACCAGTAGAATTATATATATAAATTAAGATGTTGGGTCCGTCCACTGGTTCCCGTTGGGGTAAGCCATTGATGGAATCCAACTCAAAGGGATGAATTAGCTAGATTGGGGCGAGATACGGTTAAGTATCTAGATCACTGGCATTACGGCTCAGCCGTCTATTAAAGATTTTGTAATGTAATTATGGCCAAGTGCCTGAGCAATGTGTCTTTATTGTTTAAGCGATTGTACAAAACTGAATATATTGAAGGAAAGAAAAGAGAACTAAACCTAAGTACATAAATGGTAATATGAATCTTAAGCAAATAGATATATACATAAGAAGTAAATATGCAATGGGCATGCTATGAGCTCTTGGTCACACTCTGTATCAGCGTATACATATATGTTTATAAGGAATTCAATGTTGCAGCTGCACAGATTTTTCTAAAGCTTAGTGGGGGGCAATTCATTGGATTGTTTGTTAAATTCTTCCCTGCTAAATTCATTGCCGTCCTCGGTGATGCATGACTCTTGGATGAATCTCTGCATTTTAGCAGCTGACTTCCTCTTATACCGGCATTGACCAGCTACGATAAGGCTTCAAACCTTGAGGGATTCGATGGACGTCATATCATCAGTCAGCTTTTGGATGGCGTTTAGGTTGCGTTCATTCATTTGATGTAGCAAAGGTAGACTTAACACACGGGACACGCTGTCCCGTTGCAGCAAAGGGGAAGCCGGAATGCAAAGAACCTTGTTCACGACCTTGTTGTGGTTGAGGTACATGGTCCCGTTTATCATAGCGCGTTTCTCAAAAGTTATAAGATTAGTTCCGTTGGTGTGTAACGTGGGGCCGTCATCCACGCTGTATTTCTGTAATTAGCATTTTATTTCTTGCTAGTAACGTTTCGTATAAATGTGGGATACTGGTGTTTTCACCACTTGCGGATTGTATAATTTTGTTACCTGTATCTGTAACAAAATTAATTTGCCTTTGAGTTTCTGTTTCAATTATTACTTGTCTATTGTTAGATTGAATTAGCTGTGCTTCTGTTATTTTGATTCTTTCTATATCCGCCGCAATAGGCGATCCTGCCACAAGCTTCAGTGCTGTGCCAAAAAAAATCTAGACTTCTTGCTATCCGGTGGTGTATCATTAACGCGAACAAAAGATTTTGAACTTGTTTTATAGCTACTTCTATAAGTTTTCGCATGTGCGTCATGGGGAATAATTTGGCCAGTTTTACAGTATCGTCTATGATTTTCGTGAATTCGGTCAGATTAGTCGAGTGTCTTATTTAGCTGCGTTGCTCCCATATTAAAACATTGGAGCAGTCGGTAATGCGAGCCCCTGCTGCGGCTAGGACTGACAGTATTATCCTGCACGCGTCCGTCAAACACATTGGGGATAGTTTGCTTTCTAATCTTTTAATGTATTTGATGAATACTTAATCACTATCGTCAAATACTTTGCTTATATGCGTTACATCTTTTAAGTTGATTTTGCTGGGCTTCGTTTATCCTGTCTATAATATTTTCTCGCAAATCAGTGTGTTGTGTATAAACAATGTCAACTGTTTTTTCTTATGTAACCGAATGGATTGTTTTATAATATTCTATTAGTGCTCTTACTATGATTTGGGTCGTATCATTGAGTTGTTTATTAATATTCATGCATCTGGCAATCTCTAGCAATTTGCTGTGGAAACGTTCCATTTGTCTATTCGAGTAGCTATGCAATGGAGGTGCGTTAACTAAGTATGTCTATTTCAAATTGGTTTTTTAACATTAAACTAATTGTTTCGGAATTGAACGATGCTTAGTTGTCACAAAAAATTTTAAAGAAGAAAATTCGGCAACCTGCCAACAATAACGACCAACACTATTTCTGCCACATCAGTATCTGCTGGTTTGTCAAAAAACTAGCTTCCTCCCTTAACCTGGGCTACCAGAACGTTAGAGGTCTGAAATCGAAACTTCCTAATCTCTATGTCGATAGTCTTTCTTTTTATCATAGCATTCTAGATTTTACGGAGACGTGGTTAAAACCTGAAATTGCTGATGCATCTGTTTTTTCCACAAAATTTTCTTTATTCAGACTTGATCAGATCACGATCGATCGCGTGGGCGGTGACGTTCTGAAAGCTGTTGATGCTGCTTTATCATCTGAAATAATTATATTTTGCAATACCCATGAGATTAAGTTTGTCGGTTTTAAAGTAAATTTTAAAAACTTTGATGCTTTTATTACTTGTTTCTATATTTCACCATTGTCATTGTGGTCTATTTAAATCATTTAGAGGTTTGTCTCCTTTTTAGTTTCCAGTCAAGACATGCTTATAGTTCTAGGTGATTTTAAAAATAATAAGAGTTTTTATGATTATTAAATTAAGTTTATACATATGTATAACTGAACCGTTAATTGACCTGAATTTTCAAGAAAAAATAAGACAAAGAATGCGCTCGCTTTCATTGGTAATTTTCGACTATTTAGTCTCCATATTTCGTTTACCTGACGAGGCGGAGCGGGCGAATTCGCTCCATGCGACTCCTACGCTCTCGGCTCGCCCCCAACTCCAACATCAAACATTAACCGACGACAGGAACAATACACTAGCGCTCATCTGCGCTAACAACCTGCTTTAGCACAGATGAAACATGAGTTTATTAATGGCCTTCTAGGTTTATCTTTATCCCAAGTCAATTTTGTCTTAAATTCTAATGGAAAATCGTTAGATCTTATTTTTGTATTGGATTCTTTTTATTGTAATGTTCAGTTCAAAGCTGACTTCTGAAGAGACAAGACAGGTGTACGTGAAGTTTTTTTGCACACTCCCTATCGCAAACCAAACTTGTAAACAAAGTAAAGCCTAAAGCATAACACAAAACAAAAAACTAATAAATAATGAGAAAAGTTAACAACGAACTGGAAGAAACACACACAACACCCGAAAATATAAAAATAGGATATTATCTGGTGAAGATAAGCACTTATATGCCTACCCCAATCCGCTGCAGCAAATGCATCCGGTTTTTGAGAAAAAAAAGACAAAGAATGCGCTCGCTTTCATTGGTAATTTTCGACTAAACACTGCCGCAACAAAAAGTGTTGCATTAATTTTTCCAAAGAATATCACACAGACACCGACTCCAAAGAGCTGTGTACCTTCGATGCCCTGACTGTGTAAACTGTAAGGAGGAGAATCTTCCCGAAACCAACCATTCATCAGTCTTTAGAAAATGCCCCATCTTTGTTAAACAACAAGAAATACAGGCCATAAAGACCCTCGAAAAAGTCGACTTTAAAAATGCTATTTACATATATAATTCAATACACCCACACAATGGATCATTGTACTCTAGCGTAGCAAAAAACAACTCTTACAATTCAAGCAGTGCCCAATCTTCCACATCATGCACTTCGTTAAACAATATCCAAAATGGAAACTTTACCGCAGTGTCACATCAGACAGCAACAACTCGTAAGATCGTACCCTACGATGCCCTGACTCAGAGTAAAGGGCTACCCAGCTCTTCAAAAAATTTACTAAAAGTACAACCACAACAATCCGACACTCCACTACCCACCATAAACCAAACTGTTAAAATCCTTCTTAGAAATATTTCAAATAGACTTAAGTCACAACATGAAGCTAAGAGAAAAACACAAAAATGCACAAATACACTGCCTCGACCCGCCACCAACAAATTAATTTTCTGTCTTACGTTACCCATTTTCATAATACTCTCTGCCTATCTCAATGTCTCTGAAAGTGGAATATTAACGGCTACACAAAAACTACAGCAAGTCCTAATAGCAAAATACAGGCCAACCCCCACCAACTATGTAATGGTTACTCTGAACTCCTCTCCATTATATGGTGGGGTAGCGATTCTCATCCATAAGTCTATAGAATAAAAAGAAAGAATTCGTAGATCGGCCTTTGATGGCATCTGAGTTAAAATCTGTTCAAAGAAAAAGCTTCAAATAATTTCTGCATACATTAAACCTAGTGCAAAGTTTAACCTAAACAACCTCTTCACAGTTCTGAGCATTCCTAATAACCTTCCGACTTTAATAATAGGCGACTTTAACTGTTGGCATAGAAGATGGGGCTCCCCTGCTAAGAACAGGAAAAGGGTTACTTTAGAGAAATTCATTACTCAGTCCAATCTAATTATTTTAAACGATGGTAGCAACACACCTGCGCACACACAAAACATAAACTCACATCGATCTCAGCATTTGCACAGCCGATCTTGCATTAGAAGCAGAATGGACAATTAAAACAGACTGTGTGATATGTGATATTTTTAATAGAGTCCAACCTCAGACACCAACACATAGACCTCTTTTTAAAACAAATGCAGCTCACTGGAACCTTTATACAACAACCTCTATCACAACTACTCCATACCAGTAAGCCAAAACATTAACAAAGAATCAGCCAATCTAAGTAAAATCATTTTAAGAAGAGCGCATGAAAGTATCCCAAAGTCATCTCCCAAAACATCGCACTGTGTGCCTTAGTGGAGCAAGGAACTTGAGAACCTTCGTAAGCAGAAAAACATAGCCTGGCAAAAACTTGAGAGACACATTTCTAACAAAAATATAATATATTACAGGAAAAAAATGCACTTTTTAAGAATTATTATACCCTTGCAAAAAGGGTATATTAATTTTGGTCAAAAGTGTGCAACGCACAGAAGGAAGCATCTTCGACCATATAAAGTATATATTGTAAGATTCCAATTATTCAAAGTCTGTTAAATACTCATGTATATACCGAAACCGGTATTGTAGTATCGATTGTTAGTAATAAGTATCGATTGTTAGTAATAAGTATCGATTGTTAGTGATAAGTATCGATTGTTAGTAATAAGTATCGATGGTTAGCGATAAGTCCTCGATAGGTTGAGAGACGGCGTCTCTCTTCTCTTCCGGCGACGAAACGAACAAGTTGTCTCTGCGCAGACAACAAGAATTCAATCAGAAAAATACTAATTAATCCTTATCTTTATTGTTTAATATATAGCTATTTACAATATATATATTCTTCTACCATAGCGGACGTTGACGATACTATGCGCAGTACGTTCAAGTGGCCCCTACGACACCAGGACAAAGCCTGTTATGCGCGAGCCCAAGCAGATAACTGACCACCTCCCACCCGACCGACCGAGGGGTGCAGCCGTATAACGCACGGCACGAATCGCGTGGACAAAATTCACAATAGAAAAGACAGTTTACATAATACTATAGCTATCTATTAACTAAATGGGATAGGATAGATGTTTTAAGCATATTAATAGAAAACTCTGAGCCGATTACAGGGGATAGAAGATTGTAATCAGAGCAGAGGACCCTAAAAGGTTCATGCATAGCATAGTTAGAAGAACAACGACTAAGGGATAAAGGTATTAAAGGATGTCTACTCCGTCTACATGGTACCGACAGATTCACCTGAGCTAATAACTCAGGCGAGTCGATATCACCAATTAGGAGCTTGTGCATAAAAATGACACCAAGCATAATTCTACGGTTAGTTAGGGACGGAAGGTTAATCAAGAGAAGTCTACTAGAATACGAAGGCAAATTGACATTGCGATCCCAGCTTAAGCCACGAAGAGCAAATAGCAAGAACTGCTTTTGAACGGATTCTAGTCTAATCTGGTGCGACTCATATTGAGGTGACCAAATGCAAGATCCATACTCTAAAATAGGACGGACAAGCGAAGTAAAAAGAACTTTAGTTGTATAGGGGTCATCAAATTCTTTTGACCATCTTTTAATGAAACCCAGGACACTCATGGCCTTTGCGACCGTGGTGGAAATATGGGTGTTAAAATTTAACTTATGGTCCATAAGTACGCCCAAATCATTCATATTATTTAGACGTTCTAAAGAGCTGTTGTTTAGAAAATAAGTGACCAGTTGAGGAGAGTTACGAAAAAAAGTCATTACCTTACATTTGGTAGTGTTAAGATTTAGTAGATTAAACTGGCACCAGGATTGAAAATTTTTAAGATCAGCTTGTAGCCGACTAAATGAATCTGTATCTTTATAAGTAAGACAAAGCTTGACATCGTCAGCATACATAAGCACACGCGAATGAACAATGACTGATGGAAGATCGTTAATAAATAGTGTGAAGAGCAGAGGGCCAAGATGACTACCTTGAGGTACACCAGAAGTCACAGGAATGGAAACGGAAACAGAAGACTTAAAAAGTACCTTATGTTTTCTATTTGTTAAATATTCTCGAACCCAAGAAAGGAAAAGGGGTGGAAACCCAATGTCGCTCAGCTTAGAAAGTAATAGGGTATGATTAACGGAATCAAAGGCTTTGCTGAAGTCAGTGTATATGACATCAGTTTGTTTACCATTTTTGAACCCCTTGATAATTATTGATGTAAATTCTAAAAGGTTAGTGGTTGTAGATCTACGTTTCACAAACCCATGTTGGGATGGCGAACCAATAGAGCTGCAAAAATGTTGCGATTGAGAAGTTATAATTTTCTCAAAAGCTTTCGGAATAGCGGACAATTTTGAGATACCTCTATAGTTAGAGGCTTCGGACTTTTTGCCATTTTTATGCAGAGGAATAATATACGACTCCTTCCAAATAGATGGAAAAGAGGAAGATTCTACAGACAATAGAAACAATTTTAAAATGGGTTTACATAATGCGTTTGCACAGAACCTGAGTACACATCCAGGAATACCGTCTGGCCCCGGAGAATAAACAGGTTTAACTAATTTAAGTTCGCTAAGAATAGAACTTTCATCAATCACTGGATTGAAAATGCAATTAGCCTTTTTTAAATGATAAGGATACGGACTTGCTCGATATTCCGTTGAGGAATAAGTTGTTTTGAAAAAACTCGCAAACATATCGGCAATTTCCTGATCAGTGCTCGCTTTTTTATTTTGAAAAGACAAAAAAGATGGGTGCACAGAGGTCTTACGTTTAGAATTAACAAAATTATAAAATTGTTTAGGGTCAGAAGAAAACTGAAGCTTACACCGCTGAAGATAATTCATATAGCATTGTGTATTAAGCATCATGAATTTTGAACGAGCGACTGTATACAGAGCATAATCTGATGAACGACGTGTTTTTTGAAACTTCTTATAATATCGTGTCTTCACATTTTTCAAATTGGATAGCTCGCGAGAGAACCAGGGAGGTTTGTTAAGCCGCTCCAGCCTACAAAGAGGCACACAAATATCAAAGAGTGAATTCAGAGTATCATAGAAAAAACGAACAGCCGAGTTCATATCACTACAATTGTACAGATAAGACCAATCGGTAGTAGCAATGTTTTCATTAAGGCTGGCAAAGTCAGTCTTACGAAAGCACCTAGTTAGTGGTAACTCATTTGAACCAAGTAATGGTGAAAGCAAGGGCAAATCAATTTTGAAATTTAATGTAGGATGAAATTTGTCTTCTGGAAGAACAAATGGTTCGATCCTAGAAACCTCACAATAAGAAGAATCCAATACAAAAATAAGATCTAACGATTTTCCATTAGAATTTAAGACAGGATTGACTTGGGATAAAGATAAGCCTAGAAGGCCATCAATAAAGTCATGTGACAAAGAGGGCAACAACGTGGTAGATTCATCTGTTAGTGACCATGCTAAAGCGGGTAAATTAAAATCACCTACAACTATGAGCATGTCTTGACTCGACACTAAAGAAGAGACAAGCTGAATTGCCTCTAAATGATTTAAATATACCACCATGTCTGACAATGGTGGAATATAGGAACAAGTAATGAAAGCATTAAAAGATTTAAAATTTGCTTTAACACCGACAAACTCAATCTCCTGGGTACTAGAAAATTGAATCATTTCAGATGATAAAGCAGCATCAACAGCTATCAGAACGCCACCACCTATGCGAGAAATCCGGTCACGTCTGAAAATAGAAAAGTTTGTGGAAAAAACAGATGCATCAGCAATATCAGGTTTTAGCCACGTCTCTGTGAAAGCTAGAATGTTATGCTCAAAAGAAAGACTATCTACATAGAGATTATGAAGTTTAGATTTCAGTCCTCTAACGTTCTGATAACCCAGGTTAAGGAACGAAGCTAGTTTTTTGACACACCAGCAGATGCTGATGTGGCAGGAATAGTATTAGTTGTTGTTGTAGGCAAGCGAATCGGTTGCCGATTTTTCTTTTTTACAGTATATTCCTTAACTATTATATGTTTAGGCCAAAAATCTTCTCGACATATAGTGTCGAAGATATTGGCAGAAACACTAATTTTAAAGGACGAAATGTCCCGAGAATAAGAAAGTTTAAACTTCTCTACCGCAATATTCGAGACGTTAACTTTCTTCCGAATATAGGCTATTACATCATCAGATGTGACAACAGGGTCTAGCCTAGAAACAAGTATATGTTTCTTTGGTGGTATGCCAACGAGAGGCCGCGGTCCCGAAGCGTCAGCCGCAGAAGTAACGTTGGACAAGTCACCCACTGCAGCAGTCAACTTGTTTACGGGGCCCTCGATACTTTTAGAACTATCGGCAATTTCCATTGGAATGGGTAATTGCCCAGACACATCGGACACTACAATAGGCATCGATTTTAAGAGATCAGAAACACCCCAAGGACTGGTCCTTTTACGTTTCGGAGACTCATTCATAAGCGATAAACTTCTGAACTGAGTCTCCACCGCAGTAAACTCCGCTTGGAGTTTATTAAAACCTGCCCTTAAAGTGTCAAAACTATCTCTAGTCCGCCTCATGAAAGAGCGCATCTCATTCTCGACCTCCCGGCAAGCATCACATCCATATTTTAAGCCACCACCTTTAGCAATAGACTCCTTGATTCTGAACCGCATTGTCACACAACCAACAAAGAATATAATCATGGGAGTCAACCGCATTAGTGGCAACTATGCAATTATTTTTTGAGCAGACAACCATTTTATCAAAAGTTTAATTTAATTACAAAAGGAAATACAAAAAAATAAAAAATAAAAATTCTAAAGGTAAAAAATCTGTGTATAAGAATATACTGACCAGTTCTGAGACAAGGGTTAATGTGCAGAGTAAGCCTTCACAACTAAAGAATAAAAAGAAATGAAAACACAAAAACAAAAACACGTATCACAGAGTCGCGGGTAGGCAAAAGACGAGAGCGCAAATCAATCAAGAATAGGAAAGAGCTGGAGAGCGCGTCAAATTGAACACATGCAACAACAATTTGTACGCAAGAGCGCGAGAGTTAGTTAAAACGGTAAAGACACAAAAGCAAAAGAGATAAACAAAACAACAACACCGCTAATGCAAGTATTGTTGTAAGTTTTGATTTTTTTTAAATTTAAACAAAAACGGCAGCAAGAATTCGCGAAATGAAAATAAAATTCGGATGTTGTAATTATTATTAATTAAACCGATAATTTAAGAGTTATGTAAAAGTATTTAATCGCGAGAAAAAATAAAAGTTGATAAGCGCAAAAAAAAACACGTCCGTCCTCTGCAACGAGTGAAAGTTTTTTTTTTCTTGATCAGCATGACGAGTCGAGTTCAAATAGCCATGTCCGTCTGTCCGTCCGTCTGGATCAACGCAAACTCCTCCTAGACCGTAAGAGCTACAGAGCTGAAATTTGCATGTAGGCTTGTATATACTGCAGGCGTTGTACATCTCGGATTCAGCCGGATCGGATCACTATATCATATAGCTCCCATACAAATGACAAAGTCACGAACAGTGACTTTTCTCAATAACTTCGTTTTTTTCTGAGCTATTGTCATTAAATTTAGTGTTGGTGAGTTAATTACACATACTACTATGCCAAATTTGATAAAGATCGGGTGACTATATCATATAGCTCCCATAGGAACGATCTTTCGAAAACAATGACTTTTGTCAATAATTTCGTTACTTTTGACGCGATTGCTTTCAACTTAAACATTTGTTAGTTTAACATATCTGTTAATGACTGTGCCGAATTTGATAAAGATCGGGTAACTATATCATATAGCTCCCATAGGAACGATCGGTGGAAAACAGTGATTTTGATTAATATCTTAGTTTTTTCCTATGCTAAGATTGTAGGCCGTTCTTTCGCAAACATTAGCCTTTTTAAGCTAGCTTAAACGTTTTTCCACTTTGATGGCTATAGGTAAGGAAAGAGTCACCAAAAATGTTGCAAGGGTGTTGACGCGGCCGATGTTAGCCCCGGCCCTCTGGTTTTTATTTTTTTTTTACATTATTTGTGCATCATTTTTAGCACAGTGATGTGTTCTAACATTTCGTATATGTCTATTTTGAAGAATACTCTACGTTTTCTCACAGCTGACAATATTATTTCCTTTTAAGTGTTGTTGCAATGAATAAGTGGTGAGAAATCTAGGTTACACTTTTGCATATATTTATGTTTAAAATTATACATTAGCAGAAACAGTTCTGATGTTGATTATTGAAAGTACCTTACTGTCAAATTCTTATTCTTCTTCAAATGTAAATATTATACAATCAACAATATATTTGTTAAATTTAGATCAATATTTGATTCCATTTTACATTTTGGGATTGATTAACCCCATTGTGGGTGTTTTACAAGTAATATCAAATATATTTATACCATTATTAAATATATGTTTTCAAAATAGGGAAATAATAAATAAACCGAACTGGTACAAAATATCAGAATTATTGATTAATTTGCTTTCAAATTTAATGGCCGTTAATGAAAGGTATCAGCTAAACCTAATAATATCGATAATTTTAAATACCCCTTTAGCAATAGATCCTTGGGAAGAGCAGAAATCAATAGACAAGACAGAAATTGTCATAGCGGAAGACGAAGATTCTGAATCAAGCGAGGGAGCTGGCATTAAAGAAAAAGATCTAAACGATCTGACAATTCCTGCGCTAATAACATTATCGGATCAAGATAATGATATAGAGCAGGAAAAAAAATTAACAACATTAACAATTTTATTAACAATATAATGATATAGAGCAGGAAAAAGAATTAATTTCAAACACAAGTATTATTGACATAAAAGAAAACATAATTGCAGACACAATTGCCCAAAGAGCATACATAAAGTTGAAATGCCTTTCCAGAAATCAATGGACAAAAGTTACATCGTCAAAGATTTGAAAAATCTTTGAAGTTATTAAACTTAACAAAAGACACATTCGAAGAGATAGCTGCAGAGCTCATAAAATCAAAAATGATTGGCTCAACACTAATAGCTCCAAGATGAGACGAAAATCGATGAAATCTTACAAAAATTGCAAGATACTATAGTTGGTGAAACATGCGATGTACATAGTAAAGCCAACTTGTCAAATACCATACAGAAAGGTAAACTGCCGAAAAGTTCACTACAAAAATTGACAATTTACGAAAACTCTTGGAGGCTTCGTATTTTGGCAGAACATGCTAATAGGTTCAGCACCACAGAAGGCATCAGCACAATGGTTAAAAATTGCAATAACAACGTTAGGGAAGACCAAAATGCTTCGGGATAAATGTAACAACGGAAAAAACAGGTACTTTTAATAGACAAACGTGTGGAGATATCTATATGGGAGGGGCCCATGTAGACTTAAGAAGTTTAACAATAATATATTAACCAAATTAAACTTTTTTACAAAGAAAGTATGTTTGTTTAAGTTACTCCAAAAAATTTGGAACAAATTTATTCTGGATAACTTTTTTTAGGCCGAAAAAAAGCTGTGAAATTCACTGAAAATGAGAAAATATGAAGGGGATGTCATAACAATTATTGTTGTTTAATGATTTTTTTATTATGAAGGCCTTCAATTGCAAAAATAATAAAAATACAAAAGAAAATGGCTTTTAAATGTCATAAATGACAACTATTTTTATTGATCATCGTCATCGAAATATTCCTCGTCGTCGTCTATGTCACTTTCGCAGTATTTGCTACAACTTGCCTGCATTCCCTCACGTCGGACCAGAAACTTTTTTCCTATTCACCTTAGTAGATGTCTGACTAACTACTCTCTTCATGAACCTTTTCGTGTTCTTTGCCAATCTTTTAACAACCTTTCTCACCTTATTTCTCCTCATCTTTCTGTCACTTCTCTTCGCGCTATACTTTTTAATCATCTACAGCGAAACCAATAATAATATTCTGGACTTGGATTGGCTGCAACTCATCCCTGACCACATTGGCTGTGAATCGGGGCATAGCTGGCACCTTATGCAAATAAAACACCTCCACCGGGTCGGGGATGTTTAGTTGTGTATATAGCTAAGCTATCTTTTTCAATTTATTACTATCTGTCTTTAGCTTAAGCTTTTTCGTCGACTGCTGTGTTAGTTGACGTAAATAAATAATTAAATAAATAAATAAATAAATAAATAAATAAATAAATGTTGGCGCACTTTAAATGCACTGGACTCTTGCATACATTGCAATTGATCGAGTTGGCAGCGGTCAATTTCTGCGGCAACGGCTTTAGGCGAGTGATGCAAAAATCGGTTTCTTCATCAGATGGTGGTGATGTTGGTTTGACGCGCTTGGCCGCTCGTGATGGTGTTGCCCAGTGTTGTGGAATGTCACACCAAATGTTGCAATTAAATGATTTATCTATTATGAAGGCCTTCAATGGCAAAAATAATGAGAAATACAAAAAAAAAATGTCCTCCAATGGCCATAAATGACAACGATTTTTATTCATCATCGTCATCGAAATATTCCTTGTCGTCGTCCACCTCCGTTTCGCAGTATTTGCAAGTGTAATAGCTTGCCTGCTTGTTGGCGCCCTTAAAATAAACTGGACGCTTGCATACATTGCAATTGATCGAGTTGACAGCGGTCAATTTCTGCAGCAACAACTTTAGGCAAATGATACAAAAATCTTTTTCTTCATCAGATGGTGATGCTCGCTTCTTAGTTGCCTTCTTCGCCCCTTTGGCTGCTTTTGCTGCTGCCTATTCCTTCAAAACAGCACGATTTTCATGAGAGGTCAGTTCAGCACTTTGACTGGTCATCTTCGGTGATTCCAGCATCAAAAGCAACTTGATCCTCATTTTGTGGAACAGTTTGAACAAAATCGGAGTCTGTGAAGATGCTTTTCGACAACTGTTTCATGCGCTTTTCAAAACACTTCGGTATACGGCACGATTCGGATGTTTACTTAACCGCCTCAATTTAGACCTGAGCGAGAAGATTTCAGAAAGTTCCATTTCTCAATAATGGAACATTCCCAAACCTTCCTGATCGAGATCTTTCAGAATATTCCCGGACAAACTGGTCTCAATATGTAAATTTCCTTTCTTTTTTCTTTTTTTTTGTAACCAACAACAAAAATGTAGGAAGTTGACAGTTCTACATGATCCTAGTGCAAAAAAAAAACGTGCGTCCGAACCGGTGTTTTATAGTTTATATATGTATATATTTTTTACAGACACCACAAAATCACATAAATCCATATAGAATCACAAAGTAGACGGCAAATAAAATATTTTGATGCATTGCACTGACCTTTTCACTATAAAATTGACCAAATTTTGGTACTTTGAAAAAAATCTAAATAACTTTTTCGCACGATTTTCAACACGATGTTTGGTGCGCGTATATACAATGCGACTATTAACGTTGGTGTCTGTTCAAAAACTGCAGAACGTCTAACGAACATGATTTGCAGGGCTCTAACTGCATTTCTCATGTCGCATGTCAAAAATATTTGAGAATTTCACAGCTGGGCCGCCTCCCCTACTAAAAGAAAACTCCGATACTTTTCAACACATCAAAACGAATTACTTCTATCGAAATATAAACTTCTATATATATAATTCGAAACGACTGTGAGGAACATTATAGGCAAGGATAATGTCCCACACAACAAACAAGCTACAACAAACAAGCCACAACAAACAAGCTACAATAAACGGTCAGATACAAACGCAGCCAAGACACAAACCAAAGATACGATATAAGACCAAGCACAGAATTGGTTGTATAAGAATAAAATCGGCTGTAGATGTACAAATAGAACAAGGCCGGTCAAACATGGCCGATCGAACCCCACGCAACCGCTGGCAATTTCGTACAAGCGGGAAGATGCGTGGGAAACATAACACGATAAGTTCGGCCGTATAAGAGCTAATGAACGAGGCCGATCGAACCCCACGCAACCGCTGGCGATTTCGTACAAGCGGGAAGATGCGTGGGAGGCATAATGCATATTAGTGGCTGTATAAGAGTAAATGAAACCGGGCTTGAGGGCATAATTGCATGCAAAAAAGGGGCATTGGCCTCATAAGATAAATCAAGGGCACAGAGAGGCAAATATAGAGATGCATGCATTAGCGTACTGGGCTTATGAGTATACGCCGCATACGCATACACGCTCGTCACACGTATACTATGCGTGAGTTACAGCAAGGGAGAATACCGGTGGCCAATAGGGTGCTCTCTGCCTACGTCACGCTCATGAGAACGAAAGCAGTTAGATTGCAAAAATCTTGTGAGCGAAAGAGAACAAAAGTGAGGGTTAAGCAAGCCCGTGAGACGGGTGCGGGGCATGCATGCATTATATGAAACGATAATGGTTTGTGGATTGGATAGGGGAATATGCGAACGGAAGGGGGAGGGATTGAGCATTGGGGAAGCCCGCTATCTAATAGATACGATATGCGTATGAAAGTGCATTGCATGGGAAATTAAACGATGTTGTATATTAAATTAATCAGGCTAATTATTATTAAATTATAGACTAAGTTTAATGAATATATATATATGTATGCATAACATTAATATGGAAATAATATGAGCAAAGTATGGGTATGACAAGCGGATTGAGGGGAGCGACGGGCGACGGCAGCGCCGCCACAAAAGGGAAAGCAGCGAAAAGTAAACGGGATACGTGTGGCGGCCAATGGAAAGGCGACGCCAGCATGAGAAAGTGATGCAAGTCAGTATGTACAAGCGAGAAAGACAAGGACAAGGAATAAATGGGCGCACAGCCACAGAGAAAGTGGACATATGCGCCAAGGATTTACGGGACTTTCACCACGCATAGCAACAAGTGGATGCGTGGGTGAAAGCAGAGGGCCGATGGAAATGTACCAGCTGTATAGCGGTACTACACCAATCTATTCCTGAGGCCGTGGGAGCTGCCTATATAAAGGCAACGCCCATCAAGCAAAAATCATCAAGTCATCAAGTCGTGATCAAGTAACAAGTAATTAAGGCCTTACGAGTAACCTTAAGAACTTATCAAGGAAACACAAGGAGCAACAGAAAAACTAGGAACTATACAGGCCTTACGAGTAACCTGTACAGTTCATCCGGTAGCAACAAGTCCTTAAATAAGGATAACAAACACCGTACCCAAGCTAGAGTAAATTGGAGAGAAGCTAAGCATTTCCAGGAGTATCCAAAGTCAGTGGTAGGCACGAGGATATATCCTACTGCCGAAATTCCAGGATCTATATATCCTGACGAGTACCAATTGCTGAGGAACATCCTGCTTCGTGATAATAGCTACGGGATTCGTCCCGAAGCCATAAAGCAAAGGCCATCTCAACGAACATAGCGAAAGGGGTGCAGAGGTGTGTAGCACAAATCAAACACACGATACAGATCGAGACAATAACCAGCAACGGCTACAGGAGCAAGAGGGAAGCAAGAAGGGACGACGAGGGATTCGAAGTGACTCACCAACGCTGTCCAAGCCCAGAACTACCGTAGAGAAACCGTCATATACAACCGAGCCCACTAATGATTTTGAATAAACATTAGAGAGCTGCATGAATGGAAGCAAAGTCAAAGTCAAATGAATCCATTCGAATTGAATTCAAATAAATGAGTGACAACTACACAATTAAAATGAATGAGTGTGAGTTTGTACTTGTCATATCTCGCAAAATACTTAACTCTGTTTAATGAAAGGCAATGAATTGAGTGTCAAAACATCGAATTGTACTAAGGCACTCGAATCATTAGAATTATTCGAATTGACTCATTTTTATTGGGATGTTTAAAAGCAACAAAAACTAATTATTTTATTAGAAATGTATGGAAAATAATGGCGAAATGGGGGCTATTAAAATTAAAATATGCTATACACCAAAAACTTAAGGACACAGTTTTGGATTTGACAATTTGGGACAAATTTTGTAAAATCTATTTTTTCTAAATTAGATTCTTAGTTGCCACGAACCGTGAAAACATAAATAAGGCTTTCTAATATATTATAAAAAAAAATTATATTCTTTAATCCATCATATAGACAATAATATACTTCACTATTTGGAAAAAAAATTCTTCTCTATCTCTGTAGGAGGTTTGAACCCGATAACAACAGTATTGTAGTCTGAGTAGGTCCCCACTGAGCCACTAACCACTCTAGTTGTGTAGTACAGTAATCACATATAGTTAAAAAATATACAATACAAATAAATACTAAATACTAAAAAATATACAATACAAATAAATACTAAATACTAAAATCAGAATTGGAGTTCGAATGCATTCGAATCATAGCAACTCATTGACTCACTTTCTAACTCATTCAATTCGTTTTGTTTCGTTTGAATGTTGTGCGACTGATTTTTACGTCGCACACTCATTTAGTTGAAGTCGATTTTCAAAGTCATTCAATTCATTTATTTGGTTTTGAATGTTGTTAACTCGAATTGATTTTTCTATCATTCATGCAGCTCTCTAATAAACATACGTATAAGCATTAGCAACTGAAATCAAACGTGTTTTTAATTTCACCGGGGCACAAAATAAATTTGTTGTGCCGAACCTAGCCCAAGAGATATTGTAAATATCCCGAAGGACGAAAAAGGATCGTTACACGACTTTAATATCGTAAATTAACATTTCGCTATTCTTTGTGATGAAACTGTCAATGATATTTCAATCCATCTGAAGACTGGTTAATAATTAGAACAAATAATTTAAAATATCTAGTTTATGTCACAATAACAAACAGTTCCGGTAACAACTCAATAGTTCTGCCTGCAAGATCACAAGTTGTCCGAAAAATTGAACTAACCTCAGCAAAAGACAGTGTATTAATTACGAACCAGAATATTCAGCATGGTACTTACTTAGCAAATACCATAGCAACATCCCAAAATTCATTCATCAGATTGCTTAATACTACAAATATAGATGAAGTAGGCACTATAAATATCTTTGAATTCGAACCGCTTTCAAATTATG